>NC_090398.1:1995797-2058846 GCF_036365525.1 Heterodontus francisci
TACTGACCCTCCGACAGTGCAGCACTCCCTCAATACTGATCCTCCGACAGTGCAGCACTCGCTCAGTACTGACCCTCCGACAGTGCAGCACTCCCTCAGTACTGTCCCTCCGACAGTGCAGCACTCCCTCAGTACTGTCCCTCCGACAGTGCAGCACTCCCTCAGTACTGACCCTCCGACAGTGCAGCACTCCCTCAGTACTGACCCTCCGACAAGCGGCACTACCTCAATACTGACCCTCCGACATTGCGGCACTCCCTCAATACTGACCCTCCGACATTGCGGCACTCCCTCAGTACTGACCCTCTGACAGTGCAGCACTCCCTCAATACTGACCCTCCGACAGTGCAGCACTCCCTCAGTACTGACCCTCCGACAGTGCAGCACTCCCTCAATACTGACCCTCCGACATTGCGGCACTCCCTCAATACTGACCCTCCGACAGTGCGGCATTCCCTCAGTACTGATCCTCCAACAGTGCAGCACTCCCTCAGTACTGACCCTCCGACAGTGCAGCACTCCCTCAGTACTGACCCTCCGACAGTGCAGCACTCCCTCAGTACTGACCCTCCGACAGTGCAGCAGTCCCTCAATACTGACCCTCCGACAGTGCGGCATTCCCTCAGTACTGATCCTCCAACAGTGCAGCACTCCCTCAGTACTGACCCTCCGACAGTGCAGCACTCCCTCAGTACTGACCCTCCGACAGTGCAGCACTCCCTCAGTACTGACCCACCGACAGTGCAGCACTCCCTCAGTACTGATCCTCCAACAGTGCAGCACTCCCTCAGTACTGACCCTCCGACAGTGCAGCACTCCCTCAATACTGACACTCCGACAGTGCAGCACTCCCTCAGTACTGACCCTCCGACAAGCGGCACTACCTCAGTACTGACCCTCCGACAGTGCAGCACACCTCAGTACTGACCCTCCGACAGTGCAGCATTCCCTCAATACTGACCCTCCGACAGTGCGGCACTCCCACAGTACTGACCCTCTGACAGTGCAGCACTCCCTCAATACTGACCCTCCGACAAGCGGCACTCCCTCAGTACTGACCCTCCGAAAGTGCAGCACTCCCTCAGTACTGACCCTCCGACAGTGCAGCACTCCCTCAATACTGATCCTCCCACAGTGCAGCACTCGCTCAGTACTGACCCTCCGACAGTGCAGCACTCCCTCAGTACTGTCCCTCCGACAGTGCAGCACTCCCTCAGTACTGTCCCTCCGATAGTGCTGCGCTCCCTTCATACTGACCCTCCGACAAGCGGCACTACCTCAGTACTGACCCTCCGACAGTGCAGCACTCCCTCAATACTGACCGTCCGACATTGCGGCACTCCCTCAGTACTGACCCTCTGACAGTGCAGCACTCCCTCAATACTGACCCTCCGACAGTGCAGCACTCCCTCAGTACTGACCCTCCGACAGTGCAGCACTCCCTCAATACTGACCCTCCGACAGTGCAGCACTCCCTCAGTACTGACCCTCCGACAGTGCAGCACTCCCTCAGTACTGACCCTCCGACAGTGCAGCACTCCCTCAATACTGACCCTCCAACAGTGCGGCACTCCCTCAGTACTGACCCTCCGACAGTGCAGTAGTCCCTCAATACTGACCCTCCGACAGTGCCGCATTCCCTCAGTACTGATCCTCCAACAGTGCAGCACTCCCTCAGTACTGACCCTCCGACAGTGCAGCACACCTCAGTACTGACCCTCCGACAGTGCAGCATTCCCTCAATACTGACCCTCCGACAGTGCGGCACTCCCACAGTACTGACCCTCTGACAGTGCAGCACTCCCTCAATACTGACCCTCCGACAAGCGGCACTCCCTCAGTACTGACCCTCCGACAGTGCAGCACTCCCTCAGTCCTGACCCTCCGACAGTGCAGCACTCCCTCAGTACTGACCCTCCGACAGTGCAGCACTCCCTCAGTACTGTCCCTCCGACAGTGCAGCACTCCCTCAGTACTGTCCCTCCGACAGTGCAGCACTCCCTCAGTACTGATCCTCCGACAGTGCAGCACTCCCTCAGTACTGACCCTCCAACAGTGCAGCACTCCCTCAGTACTGACCCTCCGACAGTGCAGCACTCCCTCAGTACTGACCCACTGACAGTGCAGCACTCCCTCAGTAATGACCCTCCGACAGTGCAGCACTCCCTCAGTACTGACCCTCCGACAGTGCAGCACTCCCTCAATACTGACCCTCCGACAGTGCAGCACTCCCTCAGTACTGATCCTCCGACAGTGCAGCACTCCCTCAGTACTGAACCTCCGACAGTGCAGCACTCCCTCAGTACTGACCCTCTGACAGTGCAGCATTCCCTCAGTACTGATCCCCCAACAGTGCAGCACTCCCTCAGTACTGACCCTCCAACCGTGCAGCACTCCCTCAGTACTCTCCCACTGACAGTGCAGCACTCCCTCAGTACTGACCCGCCGACAGTGCAGCACTTCCTCAGTACTGACCCGCCGACAATGCAGCACTCCCTCAGTACTGACCCTCCGACACTCCGGCCCACAAGGCTCTGACTCAGACGATATGATCGAGCCAATCGCCAGCGGTCATCAATAGCCAGCGCCATACAACTCCCATCAATTCCCCCTGCACTGCCCAGGTGCTCATTTTGTTTTCCGAAAAGGCCTGAATTATTGTCTTGCGGATGATATTTAGCTGCCCCGCTTCAGTCAGTCCGGTCCCCTTTGAGAAAAAGTCCTCAGTCTGATTGCAGCAGCTCCCTCCCTCTCTGGCCCGTGCGCCCACGCACCGCGACACTTCACAACCGCTTGTCACGGACGGCAGATAGTCCTCACTTGCCGTGTTCCGTCAGAGGATCAGCTACTTTGTCCCAGCTCAGTCACAGACACTGACCACTCTGCATTCACACCCGGGGAGCCTCAATCACTCCCTGATTTAGTAATATGTATCTAGGTGTTTAATAATACATCTCTGGATGTGATTGTATGTTCTTTTGACAGCGGAGGGCCCCTCCATCTCACTTTAAATGCTTAATTTCCTCGTCTTAAAGGGGCAACATGCCCTTCTTAAAAGGGTAAAGGCAACTTATTCAATGTCAGCCAACTCTTATTTATTTTCCGGGGCATGACATAACTGAGAACTTCACAACCTCCCAATCTATGCTGCATAAAGTGGGGGGGGACACACTGTCAGGGTAATGTAGAGGGAGCTCTACACTGTATCTAACCCGTACTGTACCTGTCCTGGGAGACCTCGATGCTGACACTGGGTATAAAGTGGGGGGGACACACTGTCAGGGTAATGTAGAGGGAGCTCTACACTGTATCTAACCCGTACTGTACCTGTCCTGGGAGCACTCGATGCTGACACTGGGTATAAAGTGGGGAGAACACACTGTCAGGGTAATGTAGAGGGAGCTCTACACTGTATCTAACCCGTACTGTACCTGTCCTGGGAGCACTCGATACTGACACTGGGTATAAAGTGGGGGGGACACACTGTCAGGGTAATGTAGAGGGAGCTCTACACTGTATCTAACTGTTTTTTTTTCTCTTTTTTTTCTAAGGTGGCCTTTATTCCTCAGGCCCCCTTTATATACATATTTACAAAAATAACTTTATTAAAAACAGAAAAATAAACCAAAACTCAAATTAAAATGCCATTTTCGGCATCGACAATGCACTCCAGTCCCTGCGGTGCCCACCGGTCGCGGAAGGCCTCAAGCGTACCGGCAGACACCGCATGCTCCTTTTCCAGGGACACCCGGGCGCGAAGAGGGGCAGGCAATCGGGGAGGACGGACCCCCCGACGGCCCGCAACCTGGACCTGTGAATTGCCACCTTGCCCAGGCCCAGGAGCAGAGCGACGAGGAGATCCTCCTCCCGGCCCAAGCCCCTCCGCACCGGGTGCCCAAAGATCAGGAGCGTGGGACTGAAGTGCAGCCAGAATTTGAGGAGCAGCCCCTTCAGATACTCAAACAGGGGCTGCAACCTCGCACACTCCGTATAAACGTGGAACACGGACTCGTCCAGGCCGCAGAAAGTACAGGCGGCCTGGGAGTCCGTGAACCTACTTAAAAGTCTATTGCACGGGACTGCCCAGTGCAACACCCTCCACCCCAGGTCCCCGAAGTAAAGGGGGAGGACTCCCGCGTAGAGAGACCTCCATCGGGGTTTCCCCTCGCCGCCAGATGGCAACGCGGACCGCCAGGATCTTGGTGGCGAATGCAGGGGGCGGGGCCAAAGTGACCAACCGGTACCACAACATGGAGGCCACCAATTGGTTTATGACCAGCGCTCGGCCCCTGTAGGAAAGCACTCGGAGCAGTCCTGTCCAGCGCCCCAGCCGAGTGGTGACTTTCACCTCCAGCTCCTGCCAGTTTGCCGGCCAGGCTTCCTCAGCGGGGCTAAGGTGGACTCCCAGATAGAGGAGGTGCGTGGTGCTCCACGCAAAAGGTGTCATCTCCTCCGGCAGGGAGTCCACCCGCCACTGACCAACCAGGAGTCCGGAACATTTCTCCCAATTGATCCTCGCGGAGGACGCGGCAGAAAAGGTCTGCTGGCAGTCGCGCATCCTCCGCAAGTCAACTGGATCTGTGATTGCGAGGAGCACGTCGCCGGCGTAAGCCGAGAGGACGACCCGCATGGCCGGCTCGCGCAGAGCCAATCCCGTCAACCTCCTGCGAAGCAGGCACGGGAAGGGCTCCACGCAGATGCTGTACAATTGGCCGGACATGGGGCACCCCTGACGCACTCCACTCCCAAATCGAAGGGGCGCCGTCAAGGACCCGTTAACTTTGACAAGACACTCTGCGGCAGCGTATAAAAGTCGGACCCGGGCCACAAAATGCGGCCCGGTTCTGAACGTGTGCAGAGTCCCAAAAAGGTATTTGTGATCCACCCTGTCGAACGCCTTCTCCTGATCGAGGGAGAGAAAGGCGACCGACTGACCAGCCATCTGGGAAAGATGGATCAGGTCCCGGACCAGGTGGATGTTGTCTTGGATGGACCGGCCTGGCACCGTGTAGGACTGGTCAGGGTGGATCATGTGGGCCAGCACGGAGCCCAGGCGGGTAGACATAGCCCGAGCAAAGATCTTATAATCCGTGCTGAGGAGGGAGACCGGACGCCAGTTTTTAAGCAGGCGGAGATCGCCCCTCTTCGGCAGCAGGACGATGTCCGCCCTGCGCCACGAGAGGGGCATCTCCCCGGTCGCCAGGCTTTCCCCCAGGACCCGCGCGTAATCATCCCCCAGGACATCCCAGAACGCCCTGAGGAACTCCACGGTCAACCCATCCAGCCCCGGGGATTATACTAATCCTACATTAATCCCATATTCCCTAGCACATCCCCACCTTCCCTCAATTTTTCCTACCACCTACCTACACTCGGGGCAATTTACAACGGCCAATTTACCTATCAACCTGCAAGTCTTTGGCTGTGGGAGGAAACCGGAGCACCCGGCAGAAACCCACGCGATCACAGGGAGAACTTGCAAACTCCGCACAGGCAGCACCCAGTACTTCTTCAAAGAAGCGCGCTTGCAACGCTCCGGGCCTGGGCGCGTACACGTTCACAAAGTGGAGCGGCACGCTACCCAGGCGAACGGCGAGGTGGAGCAAGCGGCCCGGCACTAGTTCCTTGACCCCCCAAGATCTCCGGCAGAAAAGTCGAGGCCAACAAGATAGCCACCCCACTAGAAATAGGGGTGAGGTGACTCATGTAGACCCCACCCTGCCACTCCAGGAGCCAGGTGGCTTCATCTCCCGGAACGGTGTGGGTTTCCTGCAGAAAGCTCACCGCGTATCTCCCTTCCCTGAGGACTGAGAGATTGTGAAATCTGCGGTGAGACCCCCTGCTGCCGTTGATGTTGAGGCTGGCTATGGTTATCTTCATGTCAAAGGTACTTAAAACCCGTCACCAACACCTCACTGTGAGGAGGGAGTGGAAGTGCACCTGGCCCTCCACTCCCCCAGCAACCCATTGAGGAACGCATTAAATCTGCGCCTCTCAACCAGTTTCACGCCCGCGCCCTTGCCCGCTTTCTTGAGGGCGGCACGGACGGACTGGATGATCAGCGCCAGATTCGACCAACGGTCGAGGGCCAGCTGAACTTCATCGCGGCAACCCCTGCAAGCCGAGGGACGAGGGACTCCACCACCTCACTGGCGATGGAATCAAGATCATCCTCCGTGCCCCCCACCGAATCCCCATCCTACTCCGGGTCATCACCACCAGCGGCAGACACACCCACCACGCACTGTGGGGTGGACGTCCCGGCCGCGCCAGCTGGTCCCGCCTCCGTCACGATCCCACCCCCGGGATCGATGGCGGAGGAGTCCTCTCTGGGTTCTAGAATGGAACTGGAGCCTGTGGATGCCAGCAGTTCAGGACCCCCCTCCACCTCCGTCCCCAGGCCAATGAGCGGTCCAGGGGAGATGGAGGTTCCCGACTCCGGAAATCCAGCTGGAGCCGTGACCGGAGGTGGAGAGAGGAGGCCATCTCCCACCCTGCCAGCACCCACAGGCCCAGCAGATGGGGCAGCATTCTCAGTTATAACCGGGTCGGGTGTCTCCTGGTTGGTGGTGGACTCTGGCTGGGAGGGCCGACCCTTTGGGGCCTCGCCCTCCCCTCCACTCAGGGCACCCGACCCAGTGGCAGACTGGGAAGCTTCTCCAGGAGTGATCCCAGACTCCCCCACCACAAGTAGGGCTCCATTTGCTCCCCCAGGAGGGGCCACATGTAGAGGGGGATCCCCCTCCCCTCCATCCTGAGGTGTATGGAACTGCTGCTCAGGCTTTGCAGACTTGGTGGTGGCGGTGTTAGGGGGAACCTGGGGACCCGAAACAGGAGACAGCTCCCCTCCAACAGCTGGGCCCTGCGTCACAGGGCCCTGAGTTAGCTCTGTGGAGGGGTGGCTTCTCCTCTTTTTTCCACTAGGGCGCGGAGGCTCAGAGACCTCCATGTCATCAGAGGCCTCCGCCTCCGCACCCTCCTTTTTTTTTATAGCCAGCCTGGGCCTGAGCCCAGCCCTGGGACAGGTGGCTTCGCTGAGAGCGGGCCTTGGACTGAGCTCAGGCTCGGCGTTGTGTCACGGTGCCCAGGGGACACGCCTCTCGGTGTTTATTTTTGCTCTGCGTCTTCCCTCCACTCGGACGGGCACTACCCTCCCCGCCGGAGGCCGTGACAATCACAGCCTCCGGAACCGACTGAGCGGTGTCTGTAGGTGGGGGGGGAGCGGGAGGAGGTGCAGTGGCGCCACCCTGGGCCGCCGAGGTGGAGCTGGCGGCGGGGGGGTTGGGGCAGTTCTTACAAACATGCCCCACCCCCTTTGCAGACATGGCACCGCGCCCCGTCCGAGGTTCAGAAGATGCGGTAGGCAGTTTCCAGGAACTCAACATTAAATTGGCCTCTGATATAGCTGGCGGCGGAAGGAGTAGACATGCCGGAGGCTGCTTTCCCGAAGACCGAGCGGGACTGGGGTGATCCCCGACCTCACCTCCCCCAGACGGTGCAGGTGGGGGAGGAGGAGCTCACTGGGAATGAAGGGCGGGACGTTAGACAACATTATCCGCTGCACGGTGGCCCCCAGAGGGTCCACCGGCAGGAAGGTCCCCCCCCCACCCCGCCCCCCACAGTGAGCCCTTTACTCAGGGCCAGGGACACAGCCCACTCGGTCTTCAGGAAGAACACAGCCTTCCCGGACATCTTCGACCGAGGGGCCGACAACCTTGGCCATCGCCTTCATGCAAGCCTCACTGGACATGTTGGGGTGGGGATAGCTCTTCACCCCATGGCTGGAAGTGATCAGCTTCAATGGTGATGGGGCTGCATGGGCGGCCACAGAGGCTGCAGCCATAGAGGTGATAGAGGGCCCCACCACTGGTACAGCTGGACTCACCATGGGTCAAGAACTAAACCCCACCCCAATGGTAGGCCTGCAGTTTTCAAATAAAGCAAGCAAATTAGTAAATAAACATATAAGAAGTGAGGGGAGAGGCAGAGGAATACTGAAGAGGAAAAGGAAGGCTGGGAGGGATGACTTGCTTCACCGAGGTGGTACGACAGACAACAGTTCAGTCACACAGTCCTGCACAACCCTTCTGGTCTTCCGGTTGGGGAGAGGTGTCTTCCCCTGGGTCCAGCTGACCCAGGCTGGGCAATTGGGGTGGGGAGGGAGCTTCCCTGTATCTTTAGTGCAACTGCACAGCTCCCTGCAGAATTGTACAGCCCCCACCCCTTGTTTTCCCAGCCTCTCCCAACCAGTCCAAATAAATACAAGTCTGGTGCTCAACACCCAAATCGAAACACAGCCTGATTCCGAAGGTCTTTTCCTCCTCTGCAGCAAAAGTTGTTCAAAAGTATTTGCAGTTCTCTCCTCAGCTCTCCCTCACCAGCAGCACCTCCAGCAACTGACTGCAGCACTGTCAGCTGCACCTCACTGACGCACTCAAAACTCATGGTTCCCAATCAGAGAGCAGCCAATCCCGTGCTGGACCTGTCCTGGGAGCACTCGATACTGACACTGGGTATAAAGTGGGGGGGGGGGGGGGACACTGTCAGGGTAATGTAGAGGGAGCTCTACACTGTATCTAACCTGTACTGTACCTGTCCTGGGAGCACTCGATGCTGACGCTGGGTATAAAGTGGGTGGACACACTGTCAGGGTAATGTAGAGGGAGCTCTACACTGTATCTAACCCGTACTGTACCTGTCCTGGGAGCACTCGATGCTGACACTGGGTATAAAGTGGGGGGGACACACTGTCAGGGTAATGTAGAGGGAGCTCTACACTGTATCTAACCCGTACTGTACCTGTCCTGGGAGCACTCGATGCTGACACTGGGTATAAAGTGGGGGGGACACACTGTCAGGGTAATGTAGAGGGAGCTCTACACTGTATCTAACCCGTACTGTACCTGTCCTGGGAGCACTCGATGCTGACACTGGGTATAAAGTGGGGGGGGGGGGGGGGACACACTGTCAGGGTAATGTAGAGGGAGCTCTACACTGTATCTAACCCGTACTGTACCTGTCCTGGGAGCACTCGATGCTGACACTGGGTATAAAGTGGGGGACACACTGTCAGGGGAATGTAGAGGGAGCTCTACACTGTATCTAACCCGTACTGTACCTGTCCTGGGAGCACTCGATGCTGACACTGGGTATAAAGTGGGGGGGGGGGGGGGGACACACTGTCAGGGTAATGTAGAGGGAGCTCTACACTGTATCTAACCCGTACTGTACCTGTCCTGGGAGCACTCGATGCTGACACTGGGTATAAAGTGGGGGGGACACACTGTCAGGGTAATGTAGAGGGAGCTCTACACTGTATCTAACCTGTACTGTACCTGTCCTGGGAGCACTCGATGCTGACACTGGGTATAAAGTGGGGGGGGGGGGGGGACACTGTCAGGGTAATGTAGAGGGAGCTCTACACTGTATCTAACCTGTACTGTACCTGTCCTGGGAGCACTCGATGCTGACGCTGGGTATAAAGTGGGTGGACACACTGTCAGGGTAATGTAGAGGGAGCTCTACACTGTATCTAACCCGTACTGTACCTGTCCTGGGAGCACTCGATGCTGACACTGGGTATAAAGTGGGAGGACACACTGTCAGGGTAATGTAGAGGGAGCTCCACACTGTATCTAACCCGTACTGTACCAGTCCTGGGAGCACTCGATACTGACACTGGGTATAAAGTGGGGGGACACACTGTCAGGGTAATGTAGAGGGAGCTCTACACTGTATCTAACCCCGTACTGTACCTGTCCTGGGAGCACTCGATGCTGACACTGGGTATAAAGTGGGGGGGACACACTGTCAGGGTAATGTAGAGGGAGCTCTACACAGTATCTAACCCGTGTTGTACCTGTCCTGGGAGACCTCGATGCTGACACTGGGTATAAAGTGGGGGGGACACACTGTCAGGGTAATGTAGAGGGAGCTCTACACTGTATCTAACCCGTACTGTACCTGTCCTGGGAGCACTCGATGCTGACACTGGGTATAAAGTGGGGAGGACACACTGTCAGGGGAATGTAGAGGGAGCTCTACACTGTATCTAACCCGTACTGTACCTGTCCTGGGAGCACTCGATACTGACACTGTGTATAAAGTGGGGGGGGACACACTGTCAGGGTAATGTAGAGGGAGCTCTACACTGTATCTAACCCGTACTGTACCTGTCCTGGGAGCACTCGATGCAAACCAGAAGTGATGTTGCCCGTAATAGAAGCATTACGAACCAGGGACATATGGGTTTCATAAACTTGGGTGATGTCCTCTGTGGAAAGAGTGGTCGAGAACTTCGGGAGTCTGGAGTCCTGTGTTACACTGCACTCGGGAGTCAATCATTGTCAGAGTTTGAGAGTCACAAAATCAACCGAAATTCCAGAGACTCGAACCAAAAAATCCAACCTGACACTCTGCAAATTCCAGCACTGAGGGAGTGCTGCACTGTTGGAGGGTCAGTACTGAGGGAATGCTGCACTGTCACAGGTCAGTACTGAGGGAGTGCTGCACTGTTGGAGGGTCAGTACTGAGGGAATGCTGCACTGTCACTGGTCAGTACTGAGGGAGTGCTACACTTTCGGAGGGTCAGTACTGAGGGAGTGCTGCACTTTCGGAGGGTCAGTACTGAGGGAATGCTGCACTTTCAGAGGGTCAGTACTGAGGGAATGCTGCACTGTCGTAGGGTCAGTACTGAGGGAGTGCTGCACTTTCAGAGGGTCAGTACTGAGGGAGTGCTGCACTGTCAGAGGGTCAGTACTGAGGGAGTGCTGCACTGTCGGAGGGTCAGTACTGAGGGAGTGCTGCACTTTCAGAGGGTCAGTACTGAGGGAGTGCTGCATTGTCGGAGGGTCAGTACTGAGGGAGCCTGCACTGTCGGAGGGTCAGTACTGAGGTAGTGCTGCACTGTCGAAAAGTCAGTACTGAGGGCGTGCTGCACTGTTGGAGGGTCAGTACTGAGGGAGCGCTGCAATGTCAGGTCAGAACTGAGGGAGTGCTGCACTGTCGAAGGGTCAGTACTGAGGGAGTGCTGCACTGTCGGAGGGTCAGTACTGAGGGAGTGCTGCACTGTCGCAGGGTCAGTACTGAGGGAGTGCTGCACTGTCGGAGGGTCAGTACTGAGGGAGTGCTGCACTGTCGGAGGGTCAGTACTGAGGGAGTGCTGTCGGAGGGTCTGTGTTGGTGTTTCTGCTCCACACCAGCATCCTCCCACCCCCCCTCTTTCCATCTCACCCCCATCACCACATCATTCTATTCCTTTCTCCCTCGTGTCTTTCCCCAGCTTCCCCCTTAAATACATCGACACTGTTCACCTCAACCACTCCCTGTGGGAGCGAGTTCCACATTCTCACCACTCTCTGGGGAAAGGAGTTTCTCCTGAATTCCCGATCGGATTTATCAGTGACTGTTTTATATTGATGGGCCCTCGTTCTGGTCTCCCCCACAAGTGGAAACATCTTCTCTACCTTTACCCGATCGAACACTTTCATTATCTTAAAGACCTCGATCAGGTCACCCCTCAATCTTCTCTATTCTAGAGACAAGAGACCCAGACTGTTCATCATTTCCTGATGGGTAAAACCTCTCAGTTCCAGTATCATCCTGGTAAATCTTTCTGGAACCTTCTCCTGTGCCTCAATATATTTACAATATGGAGACCGGAACTGTCCACAGTAACTCCCAGTGTGATATGGAGACCAGAACTGTACACAGTAACTCCCAGTGTGATATGGAGACCGGAACTGTGTACAGTAACTCCCAGTGTGATATGGAGACCGGAACTGTACACAGTAACTCCCAGTGTGATATGGAGACCGGAACTGTACACAGTAACTCCCAGTGTGATATGGAGACCGGAACTGTGTACAGTAACTCCCAGTGTGATACGGAGACCGGAACTGTGTACAGTAACTCCCAGTGTGATATGGAGACCGGAACTGTGCACAGTAACTCCCAGTGTGATATGGAGACCGGAACTGTACACAGTAACTCCCAGTGTGATATGGAGACCAGAACTGTACACAGTAACTCCCAGTGTGATATGGAGACCAGAACTGTGCACAGTAACTCCCAGTGTGATATGGAGACCAGAACTGTGCACAGTAACACCCAGTGTGATATGGAGACTGGAACTGTGCACAGTAACTCCCAGTGTGATATGGAGACCGGAACTGTGCACAGTAACTCCCAGTGTGATATGGAGACCGGAACAGTGCACAGTAACTCCCAGTGTGATATGGAGACCGGAACTGCGCACAGTAACTCCCAGTGTGATATGGAGACCGGAACTGCGCACAGTAACTCCCAGTGTGATATGGAGACCGGAACTGCGCACAGTAACTCCCAGTGTGATATGGAGACCGGAACTGCACACAGTAACTCCCAGTGTGATTTGGAGACCAGAACTTTACACAGTAACTCCCAGTGTGATATGGAGACAGGAACTGTGCACAGTAACTCCCAGTGTGATATGGAGACCAGAACTGTGCACAGTAACTCCTAGTGTGATATGGAGACCAGAACAGTGCACAGTAACTCCCAGTGTGATATGGAGACCAGAACTGTGCACAGTAACTCCTAGTGTGATATGGAGACCAGAACTGCGCACAGTAACTCCCAGTGTGATATGGAGACCAGAACTGTGCACAGTAACTCCCAGTGTGATATGGAGACCGGAACTGTACACAGTAACTCCCAGTGTGATATGGAGACCAGAACTGCGCACAGTAACTCCCACTGTGATATGGAGACCTGAACTGTGCACAGTAACTCCCAGTGTGATATGGGGACCAGAACTGTGCACAGTAACTCCCAGTGTGATGTGGAGACCAGAACTGTGCACAGTAACTCCCAGTGTGATGTGGAGGCCAGAACTGTGCACAGTAACTCCCAGTGTGATATGGAGACCAGAACTGTGCACAGTAACACCCAGTGTGATATGGAGACTGGAACTGTGCACAGTAACTCCCAGTGTGATATGGAGACCGGAACTGTGCACAGTAACTCCCAGTGTGATATGGAGACCGGAACAGTGCACAGTAACTCCCAGTGTGATATGGAGACCGGAACTGTGCACAGTAACTCCCAGTGTGATATGGAGACCGGAACTGCACACAGTAACTCCCAGTGTGATATGGAGACCGGAACTGTGCACAGTAACTCCCAGTGTGATATGGAGACCGGAACTGCACACAGTAACTCCCAGTGTGATATGGAGACCAGAACTTTACACAGTAACTCCCAGTGTGATATGGAGACAGGAACTGTGCACAGTAACTCCCAGTGTGATATGGAGACCAGAACTGTGCACAGTAACTCCTCGTGTGATATGGAGACCAGAACTGTGCACAGTAACTCCCAGTGTGATATGGAGACCAGAACTGTGCACAGTAACTCCTAGTGTGATATGGAGACCAGAACTGCGCACAGTAACTCCCAGTGTGATATGGAGACCAGAACTGTGCACAGTAACTCCCAGTGTGATATGGAGACCGGAACTGCGCACAGTAACTCCCAGTGTGATATGGAGACCGGAACTGTGCACAGTAACTCCCAGTGTGGTATGGAGACCAGAACTGTGCACAGAAACTCCCAGTGTGATATGGAGACCGGAACTGTACACAGTAACTCCCAGTGTGATATGGAGACCAGAACTGTACACAGTAACTCCCAGTGTGATATGGAGGCCAGAACTGTGCACAGTAACTCCCAGTGTGATATGGAGACCAGAACTGTGCACAGTAACACCCAGTGTGATATGGAGACTGGAACTGTGCACAGTAACTCCCAGTGTGATATGGAGACCGGAACTGTGCACAGTAACTCCCAGTGTGATATGGAGACCGGAACAGTGCACAGTAACTCCCAGTGTGATATGGAGACCGGAACTGTGCACAGTAACTCCCAGTGTGATATGGAGACCGGAACTGCGCACAGTAACTCCCGGTGTGATATGGAGACCGGAACTGTGCACAGTAACTCCCAGTGTGATATGGAGACCGGAACTGCACACAGTAACTCCCAGTGTGATATGGAGACCAGAACTTTACACAGTAACTCCCAGTGTGATATGGAGACAGGAACTGTGCACAGTAACTCCCAGTGTGATATGGAGACCAGAACTGTGCACAGTAACTCCTCGTGTGATATGGAGACCAGAACTGTGCACAGTAACTCCCAGTGTGATATGGAGACCAGAACTGTGCACAGTAACTCCTAGTGTGATATGGAGACCAGAACTGCGCACAGTAACTCCCAGTGTGATATGGAGACCAGAACTGTGCACAGTAACTCCCAGTGTGATATGGAGACCGGAACTGCGCACAGTAACTCCCAGTGTGATATGGAGACCGGAACTGCGCACAGTAACTCCCAGTGTGATATGGAGACCGGAACTGCACACAGTAACTCCCAGTGTGATATGGAGACCGGAACTGTGCACAGTAACTCCCAGTGTGATATGGAGACCAGAACTATGCACAGTAACTCCCAGTGTGATATGGAGGCCAGAACTGTGCACAGTAACTCCCAGTGTGATATGGAGACCGGAACGGTGTACAGTAGCTCCCAGTGTGATATGGAGACCAGAACTGTGCACAGTAACTCCCAGTGTGATATGGAGACCAGAACTGTGCACAGTAACTCCCAGTGTGATATGGAGACCAGAACTGTGCACAGTAACTCCCAGTGTGATATGGAGGCCAGAACTGTGCACAGTAACTCCCAGTGTGATATGGAGACCAGAACTGTGCACAGTAACTCCCAGTGTGATATGGAGACCAGAACTGTGCACAGTAACTCCCAGTGTGATATGGAGACCAGAACTGTGCACAGTAACTCCCAGTGTGATATGGAGACCAGAACTGTGCACAGTAACTCCCAGTGTGATATGGAGACCGGAACTGTGCACAGTAACTCCCAGTGTGATTATGGAGACCAGAACTGTGCACAGTCACTCCCAGTGTGATATGGAGACCGGAACTGTGCACAGTAACTCCCAGTGTGATATGGAGACCGGAACTGTGCACAGTAACTCCCAGTGTGATTATGGAGACCAGAACTGTACACAGTAACTCCCAGTGTGATATGGAGATCAGAACTGTGCACAGTAACTCCCAGTGTGTTATGGAGACAGGAACTGTGCACAGTAACTCCCAGTGTGATATGGAGACCAGAACTGTGCACAGTAACTCCAAGTGTGATATGGAGACCGGAACTGTGCACAGTAACTCCCAGTGTGATATGGAGACCGGAACTGTGCACAGTACTTAAAAGAACTGCCTGCCCAAATCCCATCAAATTGTTGGCAAGCTTTGGAAAGCTGAACTATCACAGGGAGATGGGAAGTTTGCTCATTTCGCTTTTGATAGGTGACTCCCGAAGAGGATTAATGGTCTTGTCTTCTCTCTCTGTCAGAACGCAGGCATTTCGCTTATTAGCAAAGCTGGGTTATCGATTCGAAAGGAATGACAAACACTCTTTGTTCCCAGGACAGAGGGCTGCTCGGGGAGAAGATGGATGAGGTGTCCTCTGCGCAGGCATCGAAAGAGCTGATGTTGACAGCCATGGGGGGCGATGGGGCAGCAGAGAGAGAGAGAGACAGATGCAGTGGCCAAGAAAGGAAGGGGTTAATCACACCCCCCCCCCCCTCCCCCCCACCCCCGAGTTTGTTAATCTGTCTTCATTGGACTGACGTCGGACAGGGAAGACACTAAAGCTCATTGGGTTGTCCCCTTTAGAGAGCGAAGAGCCCGAGGCACCGCCATCAATCTCCCAATCTTTACTTCCTTTCAGAAGTGATGACAGTTCTCACTGCTGTGTCTCAATTGAGGATAGAAGGAACATTAAACCGATCGGCAACAGCATCAACCACAGGCTGCCGTACATTTCAAGACAGACTACTAACATTTCCACTGCTATGTACAAACACAACTTACATTTACATAGCAGCTTTCATGCTGAAAAAGCATTCCAAATGCTTCCGCAAGAGTGATAACCAACCAGAATCTGACCCCCAAGCCACGCAAGGAGATATTAGGGAGAGGTGACCAAAAGCTGGGTCAGAGAGGGAGGTTTTAAGGAGAGTCTTAAAGGAGGAGAGAGAGAGAGGCGGAGAGGTTTAGGGAGGGAATTCCAGAGCTTAGGGCCCAGGCAACTGAAGGCACGGCCGCCAATGGTGGAGAGATTAAAATCGGGGGATGCTCAAGAGGCTGGAATTGGAGGAGCGCAGAGATCTCGGAGGGTTGTAGGGGCTGGAGGAGGTTACAGAGGTAGGGAGGGTTGTAGGGGCTGGGGGAGTTTACAGAGATAGGGAGAGCTGTAGGGACTGGAGGAGGTTACAGAGATAGGGAGGGTTGTAGGGACTGGAGGAGGTGACAGAGGTAGGGAGCGTTGTAGGGATGGAGGAGGTTACAGAGATAGGGAGAGTTGTAGGGGCTGGTGGAGGTTACAGAGATAGGGAGGGTTGTAGGGATGGAGGAGGTTACAGAGATAGGGAGGGTTGTAGGGATGGAGGAGGTTACAGTGATAGGGAGGGTTGTAGGGACTGGAGGAGGTTACAGAGATAGGGAGGGTTGTAGGGGCTGGAGGAGGTTACAGAGATAGGGAGGGTTGTCGGGATGGAGGAGGTTACAGTGATAGGGAGGGTTGTAGGGATGGACGAGGTTACAGAGATAGGGAGGGTTGTAGAGATGGAGGTGGTTGCAGAGATAGGGAGCGTTGCAGGGATGGAGGAGGTTACAGAGATAGGGAGGGTTGTAGGGACTGGAGGAGGTTACAGAGATAGGGAGGGTTGTAGGGGACTGGAGGAGGTTACAGAGATAGGGAGGGTTGTAGGGATGGAGGAGGGTTACAGAGATAGGGAGGATTGTAGGGGACTGGAGGAGGTTACAGAGGTAGGGAGGGTTGTAGGGATGCAGGAGGTTACAGAGATAGGGAGGGTTGTAGGGGACTGGAGGAGGTTACAGAGATAGGGAGGGTTGTAGGGACTGGAGGAGGTTACAGAGATAGGGAGGGTTGTAGGGACTGGAGGAGGTTACAGAGATAGGGAGGGTTGTAGGGATGCAGGAGGTTACAGAGACCATGGAGCCAGTTTGAAAACAAGGATGAGAACTTTAAAATTGAGGCATGGCTCAACTGGGGACCAATTTTGAAGGCAGTTTTTATGGAGCTAGGAGAGAGATGGAAAAGCAGGACCTCAAAGGTAGTAATTTCCCGATTAGTCCCAGTGCCACATGTGCTGGCGAGTACTGAGATGGGAAGAGATAGCTGATGAATACATGGCAGGAGAGATGGTGCAGGAAGGAGGGCTTCCCATTCCTGGGACACTGGAACCAGTTCTGGGGGGAGGTGGGACCTGTTGCACCTCAACAGAGCCGGAACTAATAGGGGGGGGGTTTTTGCTGGTGCTGTTGGGGAGGGTTTAAACTAGCTTAACAGGGGAATGGGAATCTGAGAGTAGATTCAGAGGAGAAAGAAGGAAAGCTGGAAATGGAAGGCAGAACATTAGTCAGGGGGTTTGGAAGGTAGAGGAACAAAGGCTAGAAAATAGACAAGAAGGAAGTTTGGCAGTGCTCAGTCATATCTACTTCAATGCAAGAAGTCTCGGGAATAAGACAGATGAGCTGAGAGCACAGATTGACATGTGGGAGTATGAAACTATAGTGATTACTGAACATGTCTGAAAGAAGGGCAGGAATGGCAACTCAACATTCCTGGTTACTGGGTTTTCGGACAAGATAGAGAGGGAGGACAAAAAAGGAGGAAGTGGGGGAGGGTTGGAATATTGATTAAAGAAACAATTAAAGCTGTGAGGAGAGATGATATGGTGGAAGGATCATCAAATGAGGTCATATGGGTTGAACTGAAGAACAAAAAAGGGGCACTCACTCTACTGGGAGCTTATTATCGACCCCCAAACAGTCAGGGGAAGATAGAAGAGCAAATATATAGGCAAATCTCTGAAAAGTGCAAGAATAATAGGGCAGTAGTAATGGAGGATTTCAACTTCTGCAATATTTGAGTCATTATGGCACAGGAGGAGGACATTCGGCCCATCGAGTGCATGCCGGTATTCTGTAGAACAATCCAGTCAGTCCCACTCTCCCCCCTGCTCTATCCTCGTAGCCCTGCAAGTTTATTCCCCTCAAGTGCCCATCCAATTTCCTTCTGAAATCATTCATTGTCTCTGCTTCCACCACCCTCGTAGGTAGTGAGTTCCAGGTCATTACCACTCGCTGTGTAAAAAAGTTCCTCCTCACATTCCCCCCCCCCCCCCCCAACCACATCTCTTACCCAAAACCTTCAATCTATGTCCCCTAATCCTTGTACCATCAGCTCATGGGAACAGATTTTCTTTGTCTACTTTATCTAAACCTGTCAGAATCTTGTACACCTCTATCAAATCACCCCTCAATCTCCTTTACTCCGAGGAGAACAACCCCAGCTTCTCCAATCTAACCTTGTAACGAAAATCCCCCCATCCCTGGAACCATTCTGGTAAATCTCCTCTGCACCCTCTCAAGGACCCTCACATCCTTCCTAAAGTGTGGTGACCAGAACTGGACACAATTCTCTAGTTGGAGCCTAACCAGAGTTTCATAAACGTTCAGCATAACCTCCCTGCTTTTGTACTCAATGCCTCTATTTATGAATCCCAAGATCCCACATGCTTTCCTGACAACTCTCTCAATACGTCCTGCCATATTAACTGGGAGAAATTCAGTGTGAAAGGCACAGAGGGAGAAAATGCATTCAGGGGAACTTTTTTAGCCAGTGCAGAACAAGCCCAACAAGAGAGGAGGGTACAGTTCTGGACTTGGTTTTAGGGAATGAATTTGGGAAGGTGGAAGAGGTATCAGTGGCAGAGAATTTTAGTGGCAGTGATCATCATTCAGTTAGATTTAGGGAGAAGAACAAGATAGACTCAATTGGGGAAAGGCCAATTTCACAAAGCTGAGACGTGATTTTGCCAAAGTGGACTGGGAACAGCTACTTGAAGGCAAATCAGTGAAAGGCATGCAAGGTGGAGACGTAGTGTTCAGAACAAGTACGTTCCCACAAAGGAAAAGCGGGGGGGAGGGGGATTCCCGAATCTATATCCCTCTGGTTGTCAAAGACATACAGGGTAGGAAGGGGGGGAGACAGTGGCCTAGTGGTAATATCACTGGACTAGTAATCCTGAGGCCCAGGCCAATGCCTGGGGACACGGGTTCGAACCCCACCCCGGCAGCTCGTGGAATTTAAATTCAATTAATTAATAACAATCTGGAATTGAAAGCTAGTCTCAGTAATGGTGCCAGGAAACTATTGATTGTCATAAAAACCCATCTGGATCCCTCATGCCTTCAGGGAAGGAAATCTGCCGTCCTTACCTGGTCTGGCCCATTTGTGACTCCAGACACACAGCAATGGGGTTGACTCTTAACTGCCCTCCAAAATGGCCTAGCAAGCCACACAGTTCTCAAGGGCAATTAGGGATGGGCAACAAATGCTGGCCTTGACAGTGACACCCACACCCCATGAAAGAATTTGGAAAAGTTTCTGATGCCAAGGGCTCAATGCTGCAGAAAACCTAGAGAAAGTTCAGGGCAAAATTGAAAAGGAAAGCAAAGAGAGGGCATGAAAAAATATTAGCAAGGAAAACCCAAAGATTGTTTTTCAAAAATACATGAGGAGCAAGAGGATAACTGAAGAAAGAGGACGTATTAGGGACCATAAGGGTAACTTGTGTCTGAAGCTATAGGATGTGGGTGTGGTTCTTAATGAATACTTTGCATCTGTTTTCATAAGAGAGGGACAGTGAAGACATTGCAATCAGGAAGGAGCAGTGTGAAATATTAGATGGGATAAACATGGAGAGGAAATATTGTCCTTGAAGGTGAATAAATCCCCAAGCCCAGATGAAATGTATTCTAGGCTGTTAAGGGAAGCAAGGGAAGAACTGACAGCGGCTCTGACCATTATTTTCCAATTCTCTCTGGCTGCAGTTGTGGTACCAGAGAACATTGTGCCATTGTTTACTGAAACACAGTGTAAACGATCATATAGAAAGATACGGGTTACTCAAGGTACGTCAGCATGGATTTGTTAAGGGAACTTCGCGTCTAACATGATTGAATTTTTTTGTGAGAGGTAACAAGGAGGGTCGAAGAGGGTAGTGCATTTGATGTGGTCTATATGGATTTTAGCAAGGCTTTTGATAAATTCCCAAATGGCAGACTGGTCATGAAAGTAAAAGCCCATGGGATCCAAGGCAATGTGGCAAGTCAGATCCAAAATTGGCTCAGTGGCAGGAAGCAAAGGGTAATGGGTGTTTTTGTACCTGGAAGGCTGTTTCCAGTGGGGTTCCGCAGGGCTCAGTACCAGGTGGCTTGCTGTTCATGGTATATATCAATGATTTAGAATCAAATGTGGGGGTATGATTAATGCTACAAGAGTGCTTCCATTTTTATTGTAAATTGTGTTTTAAGGATGTGTCGTTGAATTATGGATATGGATTCATCTGGAATCTTGAAGAGATACTGTATTTTGTGTTTCTTTAAAAAGACACCAGAAAGTTCCTGGATTTTCTTGTAAACAGGTTTTACCAGAAAGCACCTGTCTACGGATAATCAGCCAGAAGGGCCTCTTTTGACTTGGGGAGATGTTTACAAAGAAGTGACAGGTCAAGATTTATAGAGGTCAGGAGGCTTGACTTCTGGAATGTTTTAGTTTCAGTTTGAACTGTTACAACAGACAGTTGATTTTGGTCTGCCAGAAGACGACCCAGCTCACCTGTCTCTCTCTTGAAAAGAAATCCTGCATTTCCAGTGCGTCAGTTTCCTATTTCTAACTGTATTTGAAGAAACCTGCGTACTGAATGTGTGGGAACTGAAACCTTGTTGCCGCATTCCTGCTGTAAGACCTATTTGAAGCCTCTGTAGCTGCATTTCTTGGAAAGCCTACCCAAACTGATCTTCAACAATGCCTGCAAAGAATTGTTCTAGGAAGCTCCCAGTGACAGCCGTCTATAGGCATTTGGGATGCCAAACCGAAACCAAGGACAAGTATTCCGCCCAAGTGTGATTTTTTTGTTTTGTTTTTGTAACAGCGCTAAACAAAAATCCCTTTATTTTTCCGGTAAACCGGTGTATGTATGTGTGTGTGTGTATGTGTGTTTGTATGTGAGGGTCTGAGATAAATAATGTTTCAATCTCTGTGTTATGTTTTACTTCATTATTGGTTAAGGCTTTTATAACAAACTGATAATTTTGTTTATTAAAGAAACCAGCTTGATGTGTTTTATTCTGGGAACAAACAAGAGTATATGACTGACCATTTCGGTAAGTGGGAAAATTTAAAGATACGTTGTGACTTGTGGAGAACCAGGACTGAATTAACAGTGCACTCCTCCCGCCTCGTTCGTAACATTAAGACAATTGCAGATCATGCAAAAATTGACTGTGTGGCTAATAATGAAGAAAGCTGTCGAGTGGAGAGATACCAATGGACTAGTCAGGTGGACAAACAGTGGCAGATGGAGTTCAGTCCAGAGAAGTGTGAGATAATGCATTTGGGGAAGGTGAACAAGGCAAAGGGAATACATAATAACTGGTAGGATACTGAGAAGTGTAGAGGAACAGAGGGACCTTGGAGTGCATGTCCACAAACCACTGAAGGTGGCTGGACAGGTAGATAAAGTGATCAAGAAGGCATACGGGATGCTTGGCTTTATTGATCCAAGAATAGATTGTAAGAAACAGGGAGATTATGCTGGAACTGCATAAAACACTGGTTAGGTCACAGCTAAGAGTACTGTGTGCAGTTCTGGTCACCACATTACAGGAAGGATGTGATCGCACAAGAGAGGGTACAAAGGAGATTTACGAGGATGTTGCCTTGACTGGAGAACTTTACTTATGAGGCAAGTTTGGATAGGTGAGGGTTGTTTTCTTCGGAACAGAGGAGGCTGAGGGGAGATTTAATGGAAGTGTATAAAATTATGAGGGGCCTAGATGGAGTGGATAGGAAGGACCTATTCCCCTTGACAGAGAAATCAATTGTGTGGTAGGTACTACGTAATATGGTGTACCACAGGGATCGGTGCTGTTTGTTGTGTACATTAATGATTTAGACGTGAATATAGGAGGTATGATAAGTAAGTTTGCAGATGACACGAAAATTGGTGGTGTCATAAATAGTGAGGAGGAAAGCCTTAGATTACAGGATATAGATGGGCTGGTAAGATGGGCAGAGCAGTGGCAAATGGAATTTAATCCTAAGAAGTGTAAGGTGATGCATTTTGGGAGGACTAACAAGGCAAGGGACTATACAATGGATGGTAGGACCCTAGGAAGTACAGAAGGTCAGAGGGACCTTGGTGTACTTGTTAATAGATCACTGAAGGCAGCAGCACTGGTAGATAAGGTGGTTAGGAAGGCATATGGGATACTTGCCTTTATCAAGTCAGGCATAGAATATAAGAGCAGGGAGGTTATGATGAAGCTGTATAAAACACTAGTTAGGTCACAGCTGGAGTACTGTGTACAGTTCTGGTCACCACATATAGGAAGGATGTGATTGCACTGGAGAGGGTGCAGAGGAGATTCACCAGGATGTTGCCTGGGCTGGAGCATTTCAGCTATGAAGAGAGACTGAAAAGATTAGGGTTGTTTTCCTTAGAGCAGAAAAGGCTGAGGGTGGACATGATTGAGGTATACAAAATTGAGGGGCATTGATAGGTTAGATAGGAAGAAACTTTTTCCCATAGTGGAGGGGTCAATAACCAGGAGGCATAGATTTAAGGTAAGGGGCAGGAGGTTTAGAGGGGATTTGAGGAAAGATGTTTTCACCCAGACAGCGGTTGGAATCTGGAACACACTGCCTGAAGAGGTGGTAGAGGCAGGAACCCTCACAACATTTAAGAAGTATTTAGATGAGCACTTGAAATGTCATAGCATACAAGGCTACGGGCCAAGTGCTGGAAAATGGGATTAGAATAGGTAGGTGCTTGATGGCCAGCAGACACGATGGGCTGAAGGGCCTGTTTCTGTGTTGTAAAACTCTATGGCTCGATAAAGCTGTAACGCACAGTGTGTTATTATATTTTATATTGTTGCAGCCACGTGGTGGGAGGTTTGGGTGAGTCCCACTGTTCAACTCCCAATTGACCCCAGCAAGTGTTTTTGTTACTAGGGTTCTCACTCTTTTGTGTTTTATTTGTCAAAAAAGACAGTGAGAGGTTTTCTTGCAGGTTTAAAACAGAAGAGTAATTATTTACTATCCCAAAATTGTCGCAACTGCACCCACTCACACAAATGCACACACACACAAGAAATAGAGAGGGAAAGGGGTAAGTGGTTTGAAGTGAGATAGGTTTTCTGAGTTCTTGGAGGTCAATTTCTCTTTAAAGTTGCATGCCTGGTCATTTGCAGATTTCTCTGTTGGCTGGAGCTTCAGTCCGAAGACGGGATCACTTCCAGTTTTCTGCTGCACAAGTTGAAGTGTAGAATTTACAGCAGGGCACCTTCCTTTTGGCTTGTTGGATTTTCTCCCAGCTGGCAGGCTTTGGTCCTGATTCTCTCTCTCTCTCCAGAGAGCTATCTTTTAAGCTAAAACTCTCTCAAATCTTGCCTCTGTTGGGGGAGACACGGGTCCTCCTCCTCGTGGTGACCGACAATGGCCCAGGATGTGGCTACTTTGCACCTTCTTTGTTTCAGAAGAGCCCATTCAATTCAAAAGTGTCCCTTGATGGGTCCAGGATAGGTATAATTAACACCTCTTAGCTTTGGAATCTATCCTGCTGTCCTTGCCAAACAGTTCGACTATACAAGACCCAGGTCTTTTGACCTTCGGTGGTCATTGTGAAGCACATTTTTTTCGTAACTCATCAGGTTGAGTTCTTGTATTTTCAATCGTTCCATTTTTACTTTGTTAGGAGGATTTCTTTTTTTTTTAAACTATATTTTAAAACTGAAAAGGGATTTCATGGAATCTGGAAGAGGCTGAACAAGGATAAGACTGAATGTAAACAAGCTTTAAGGGAAGACAAAGAACAAAAGCCAGGGGGGGGGGGGGGGGGGGGGGGGGGGGTTTGACCTGAAGGGATATTTACCAAGAAGTGACATGCCAGGATTTATGGATTGTCACAAGACTTGCACCTGTAAAAGTTTTCGTTTCATTGTGAACTTTAAAAACAGGCAGTTGGAGTTTGCTTATTGACCACCTTTCTCTTGAAAACCCAGTGTCAAGTGTGTTGCCTCCTGTTTGAAGAAATACTATGTTTGCAGAAACCTTGTACCTTTGTGTTTAGTTTAGTTTAGTTTAGTTTAGAGATACAGCACTGAAACAGGCCCTTCGGCCCACCGAGTCTGTGCCGACCATCAACCACCCATTTATACTAATCCTACACTAATCCCATATTCCTATCACATTCCCACCTGTCCCTATATATTTCCCTACCACCTACCTATACTAGGGGCAATTTATAATGGCCAATTAACCTATCAACCTGCAAGTCTTTGGCATGTGGGAGGAAACCGGAGCACCCGGAGGAAACCCACGCAGACACAGGGAGAACTTGCAAACTCCGCACAGGCAGGACCCGGAATCGAACCCGGGTCCCTGGAGCTGTGAGGCTGCGGTGCTAACCACTGCGCCACCGTGCTTTGAAGGAGCTTTGCATCGAATGTGAGAATTGAAAACCTTTGTTGCTGCATACCCAAGACCTATATGAAGCCTTCTGTAGCTGCATCTCTTGAAAGCCAACACATCTTCAACATCGCCTGAAAGGAACTGTTCTGGGAAGACCCTAGTGACAGACGCCTATTCGCATTTGGGACGCCTAACCAACAGCGGACATCTTGCCACACCTTTTCAGGCTAAGTGTTTCTGTCATTCCTTCTATTTCTTTGTAACAGCTGTCAACAAAAATCCTTTTTTTTTCCTACTTAACAGGTTGTGTATATGTGCACTGAGGGCTAGGATAAATGAGGGACTTGAATATTTCAATTTGAGTATGTTTTACTTCATTATTGGTTGAGCCTTGGTTTTATAATAAACTGAAAATGTTGCTGTTTATTAAAGAAACCTGGCTGGTGTTGTTTATTCTGGGGACAAATAGACTACCTAATTGGCCGTTTTGCTAAGTGGGAAAATTTATTGATCTGCTGTGACCCGGTGGAGAAGTGGGACTGAATTAACAGTGCACTCCTCCTGCCTCGGTCGTAACAAGGTGAGCGTAACAATATACCCAGGAACACGTTATAATTAATAATTACCTCTGACACTTACCGCTGTACATTGTAAATTCCTAGCTGTTTAGCTCTCCATTCACCACAAAGCTTCTGCAGTTATTGATCTGCTCAACCACAACCTCATCTCCACCGTTTGTTTCCGTGTCCAGAGTCTTCTTGTTACTCTGCACAGACAGGAGGACAGGCCCAGGCGCTATCATCCCAGACTGCGTTGATCTAAACTCCCACACAGCAGCAGACAAATAGCAGGGAGCGGAGCAGAGAACAAGATAGTGCCTGCGCTACCAAACAAGGCCGGGAATGGGCTCAGGTGTGATGACTCCGGCAGTCAAATAGCCCCACTCACTCTCAATTCTTAGCGCCCGGAAGGAGCAAACACTAGTACGAGGAGTAAGAGATGGTGGCTCGTTCCAGAGAGTTCAGGACAACTTACATGCAAGTTACACCACAGAAACAGGGCCATTCGGCGCATCCACTCCGTGCTGGCGTTTCTGCTCCACACGAGCCTCCTCTCACCCCGTCACCATATCCTTCTTCCCCCTTAAATACATCGACACTGTTCACCTCAACCACTCCCTGTGGGAGTGAGTTCCAAATTCTCACCACTCTCTGGGGAAAGGAATTTCTCCTGAATTTACCCCATTAATAACCCAAACCACCCTCCAAGGACTCTCGCGTGTTCTGGCCCCAATTGCTCTGCTGACAGGAGGTGGCGCGTGGACTCAAACACACCTGCTCAGGTAGGGGCGATCGGTCGCTGGGCAGAGAGTCAGGGCCTGCTGAGGTGAGAAGGTTCATGAGAAAGGGCGCCCGTCACCATCCTGAAGTAGAACATAGCTCATCTTTACATTCGCACAGCAGCATGTCCCCTCGAAGCTTACTACACCAACCAGAGTCCCTGGCACACAGCAGTTATCTCAATTCCCCCTTCATTTTTAATAAAACCTGGATACCAAGCCAACTCGCAGAAATAACACAAATTCCCCATCTCTGTAACCTTCTCCAACCCTCTCTCGGTGACCTGCCCCTACAACCCTCCCTATCTCTGTAACCTCCTCCAGCCCCAACAACCCTCCGAGATCTCTGCGCTCCTCCAATTCCGGCCTCTTGAGCATCCCCCGACTTTAATCTCTCCACCATTGGCGGCCGTGCCTTCAGCTGCCTGGGCCCTAAGCTCTGGAATTCCCTCCCTAAACCTCTCCGCCTCTCTCTCTCTCCTCCTTTAAGACTCTCCTTCAAACCTCCCTCTTTGACCCAGCTTTTGGTCACCTGACCCTAATATCTCCTTACGTGGCTCGGGGCTCAGATTATTTTTCAAAGCACTCCTTTGCACAACTATCAATGCAAATAATTGTTGTTTGAACCCTCGGGACTCCTGGATGTGCCGACTGACGTCCAGTTGCACACAGAATAACACGTGAGGAAGATCACTCACCACAGTCGGGGGCTTTTGGATGTTGCCATTATCAGGTGAAATTATTTATTCATTCACGGGATGCTAGCGTTGCTGGCAAGGCCAGCATTTATTGCCCAGCCCTAATTGCCGCCTTCTCGAGTGCGAGCGAGTGGCTTGCTCGGCCATTTGGGATGGCAGTTACGAGTCAACCACATCTGCTGTGGGTCTGGAGTCACATGTAGGCCAGACCGGGTAAGGACGGCAGATTTCCTTCCCGAGAGGACATTAGTGAACCAGATGGGTTTGTAATAAACAATTCTGTCGTTTCATTGTCAGCGTGACTGAGACGAGCTTTCTCGATCTGGATTTATTAAATTAACCGATCTTAAATTGCCCACCCACCCCCATAACCACTGCGCTACCCAGCCCCCTTCTTCTGGTCTGCCAGTTCAGGAGTGCAAAAGAAGTGGACACAGTGGCTTGGATCGACGGATGAGCCTCGGTCAGGTTTTGAGGCTGCCGACTTTTTAATAACCTTGGAAGGGGGAAATGTTCGACGCGTCAAACATCCAGCGCCTGAGGGAGAGCTTCGTGTCAGCAGCAAGCAATCGTGGAAAGAACAGATAATATATATTGTCAAGTTGCAAACAAACAGCTGAAAGTCTGAGGGGTTTGCTCAGTTCCCTCGTCGTCAGGTCGCGTGTACAATCACTTTGAGAAATATATTGACTCTTCTTTTTATTAAAAAGTCAGCTACCTGAAAGTTTGCTCTCGCAGCCCGGTGTTGTCTGCGCGGGGTGTGGGGATGGGGGGGGGAATGCTGGGTTGTCCACGTCTTGTCCTGATGAAGGGTCACCGACCTGAAGCGTCAACTCTGCTTCTCTCTCCACGGATGCTGCCAGACCTGCTGAGTAATTCCAGCATTTCATCTTTGTGTCCCACCGTGCCTGACTGACGCCCCTGTCAAAATCTACGGGGCAGCTGAACATTGTGACGGTGGTGGGGTGGGGGGGGCGGGGGGGATGCCCCAGGATGGCTGAAGGTTCGCACTCACCCGGTCACCTGGGCAGCGGGTGGTGGTGGGGGGTAGGGTCCCTGGGAAGGGAGGGAGCTACCCAGTGGGCACCAGCCGGTCAGAGTCAGGGAAGGCACGAACGGGAGGGGAGAGGGGCTTCCCGATGGTGGAGGGGCTGGTCAGAAATTCGACAACAAAAGGCATCGCTGTCCCCCCCGCCTCAAACGTAATGGGGGGGGGGGCATGGGGAACATGGAGGAAAATGACTGTTCATTGGGTAGTGGAAGAGGAGTAAGAGGCGTTTAGATGACGAGGACAGGTTACACAGTCGAGGCTTGTATTCCCTCCAGGACAGAAGACTGAGGGATGATGTAATCGAGGTGTTTAAGATGGTGAAAGGAGTTGATCGGGTCGACAGAGAGAAACTAGTTCTTCTGGTGGGGAGGAGGAGTCCAGAACAAGGGGGCAGAGCCTTAAGCTGAGAGCCAGCCCATTCAGGGGTGATGTCTGGAGGCACGTCTTCACACAAAGGGGAGTGGAAATCTGGAACCCTCTCCCCTACAGAAAGACACTGGGGGTTAAATTGGAGCTTTCAAGACATAAAGGGATTGATTTTTGTTGCATTAGTGTATCAATGGTTACGGAAGAGGCGGGTAACCGGGATTAAGGCGCAGACTGGTGGTAGAGCAGTTGGAAGAGGGAAAGCAGCAGCAGACCCGAGGGGCTGAATGGCCTGCGCTTCTTCCCGATTCTAGAAATGCAAAGAACTGTAAAGGACTCAGGACCCCGATAGCTGACCTGGGCAATTAAAATAACCCCCCACTTCCAATAATGGTGCTGGGCGAGAGTACGATGCAGGCATGTATGCGTCATCCCCACGGCTTATTCTTAAATAGAAATTCAGTCGCGTGTGTGGGACTCGCTACGAAACCCTTCGGGGGTTGGTGTTGCCTTCGCCTAACCCTACTTCCTCCTCCCCTTGCCCTTGGTCTGTCCGCCTTTCGGCATTTTCCTCATGTCCTTCTTCATCCTGGCATCGACCACTCGGAACTGACCCTTGACCCCAGCTGGCCGGCGGACTTTGCGGCCCGTTCCTTTCTTCGCCACGATGTAGGTCACCTCACGCTTCTCCTTGATTCCCGCCTTTTTATAGATGCTGAGGGAGAAAAACAGGAGGGTGACTTAGGTATCAATTCCACGGTTAGCCGTGAAGGGGGAGGGGAAAGGGGCTGCACTCCAGGGATCAGTCAGTCACACAGCGACAGGGCCGCACTATCGAGGGGTCAGTCAGCCACACAGCGACAGGGCCGCACTATCGAGGGGTCAGTCAGCCACACAGCGACAGGGCCGCACTATCGAGGGGTCAGTCAGTCACACAGCGACAAGGCCGCACTATCGAGGGGTCAGTCAGCCACACAGCGACAGGGCCGCACTATCGAGGGGTCAGTCAGTCACACAGCGACAGGGCCGCACAATCGAGGGGTCAGTCAGTCACACAGCGACAGGGCCGCACTATCGAGGGGTCAGTTACCTCTTCATCTGAGAAATTTTCTCGCGTTCTGAGATATCGACGGTGTTAACCACAGCCTCAGCCTTCTTCCTGGTCTGTTCCATCTTTTTCAGTTGCTGCAGGGAGCAGAGGGAGAGATTTCAGTTAGAATACCTCGCTGTCTAATGGGGGACGGTTATACAGACTACACACATCCCCACACACTGTTCAGACTTCATCCACACCGCCCCCAGAAAGTGTACAGAATTCTCCCCCTCAGCCCACACACACAGTACAGACCCCGCCCCTCCGCCCACACACACAGTACAGACCCCGCCCCTCAGCCCACACACACAGTACAGACCCCGCCCCTGCGCCCACACACACAGTACAGACCCCGCCCCTGCGCCCACACACACAGTACAGACCCCGCCCCTCAGCCCACACACACAGTACAGACCCCGCCCCTCCGCCCACACACACAGTACAGACCCCGCCCCTCAGCCCACACACACAGTACAGACCCCGCCCCTGCGCCCACACACACAGTACAGACCCCGCCCCTCCGCCCACACACACAGTACAGACCCCGCCCCTCAGCCCACACACACAGTACAGACCCCGCCCCTGCGCCCACACACACAGTACAGACCCCGCCCCTCCGCCCACACACACAGTACAGACCCCGCCCCTCCGCCCACACACACAGTACAGACCCCGCCCCTCCGCCCACACACACAGTACAGACCCCGCCCCTGAGCCCACACACACAGTACAGACCCCGCCCCTCCGCCCACACACACAGTACAGACCCCGCCCCTCCGCCCACACACACAGTACAGACCCCGCCCCTCCGCCCACACACACAGTAGACCTCGCCCCTCCGCCCACATACACAGTACAGACCGCCCCTCCGCCCACATACACAGTACAGACCACCCCTCCGCCCACACACACAGTACAGACCCCGCCCCTCCGCCCACACACACAGTACAGACCCCGCCCCTCCGCCCACACACACAGTACAGACCCCGCCCCTCCGCCCACACACACAGTACAGACCCCGCCCCTCCGCCCACACACAGTACAGACCCCGCCCCTCCGCCCACACACACAGTACAGACCCCGCCCCTCCGCCCACACACACAGTACAGACCCCGCCCCTCCGCCCACACACACAGTACAGACCCCGCCCCTCCGCCCACACACACAGTACAGACCCCGCCCCTCCGCCCACACACACAGTACAGACCCCGCCCCTCCGCCCACACACACAGTACAGACCCCGCCCCTCCGCCCACACACACAGTAGACCTCGCCCCTCCGCCCACACACACAGTACAGACCCCGCCCCTCCGCCCACACACACAGTACAGACCCCACCCCTCCGCCCACACACACAGTACAGACCCCGCCCCTCCGCCCACACACACAGTACAGACCCCGCCCCTCCGCCCACACACACAGTACAGACCCCGCCCCTCCGCCCACACACACAGTACAGACCCCGCCCCTCCGCCCACACACACAGTAGACCTCGCCCCTCCGCCCACACACACAGTACAGACCCCGCCCCTCCGCCCACACACACAGTACAGACCCCGCCCCTCCGCCCACACACACAGTACAGACCCCGCCCCTCCGCCCACACACACAGTACAGACCCCGCCCCTCCGCCCACACACACAGTACAGACCCCGCCCCTCCGCCCACACACACAGTACAGACCCCGCCCCTCCGCCCACACACACAGTACAGACCCCGCCCCTCCGCCCACACACACAGTACAGACCCCGCCCCTCCGCCCACACACACAGTACAGACCCCGCCCCTCCGCCCACACACACAGTACAGACCCCACCCCTCCGCCCACACACACAGTACAGACCCCGCCCCTCCGCCCACACACACAGTACAGACCCCGCCCCTCCGCCCACACACACAGTACAGACCCCACCCCTCCGCCCACATGCAGAGACAAAGTGCAGAGTGGTGCTGCCTCCAGCGACGAAGGGGCTCGGCCCCTCCAATCCCACCTACCCTCCGCTTCTTGCGAGCTTTCGCCTCGGCGATCTTCTTGATTGGCCGGGCATTAATCTCCTTCCACCGCTGCCGGAACTCGTCAGCCATGGCACGGTCGAAGGGCACAGGCCGTCGTCTGTACTTCTGGTCATTTTCGGCAAACCAGTCTGGCAGCTCGTCCAGTTCCTCATCGAAGGCGTACCTGCGGCGAGAAATAGAACTATCCCTCAGTACTGACCCTCCGACAGTGCAGCAATCCCTCAGTACTGACCCTCCGACAGTGCAGCAATCCCTCAGTACTGACCCTCCGACAGTGCAGCAATCCCTCAGTACTGACTCTCCGACAGTGCAGCAATCCCTCAGTACTGACCCTCCGACAGTGCAGCAATCCCTCAGTACTGACCCTCCGACAGTGCAGCGCTCCCTCAGTACTGACCCTCCGACAGTGCAGCGCTCCCTCAGTACTGACCCTCCGACAGTGCAGCGCTCCCTCAGTACTGACCCTCCGACAGTGCAGCACTCCCACAGTACTGACCCTCCGACAGTGCAGCATTCCCTCAGTACAGACCCTCCGACAGTGCAGCAATCCCTCAGTACAGACCCTCCGACAGTGCAGCAATCCCTCAGTACTGGCCCTCCGACAGTGCAGCATTCCCTCAGTACAGACCCTCCGACAGTGCAGCAATCCCTCAGTACTGACCCTCCGACAGTGCAGCACTCCCTCAGTACTGACCCTCCGACAGTGCAGCGCTCCCTCAGTACTGACCCTCCGACAGTGCAGCGCTCCCTCAGTACTGACCCTCCGACAGTGCAGCACTCCCTCAGTACTGACCCTCCGACAGTGCAGCACTCCCTCAGTACTGACCCTCCGACAGTGCAGCACTCCCTCAGTACTGACCCTCCGACAGTGCAGCACTCCCTCAGTACTGACCCTCCGACAGTGCAGCACTCCCTCAGTACTGACCCTCCGACAGTGCAGCACTCCCTCAGTACTGATCCTCCGACAGTGCAGCACTCCCTCAGGACTGACCCTCCGACAGTGCAGCACTCCTTCAGTACTGACCCTCCGACAGTGCAGCACTCCCTCAGTACTGACCCTCTGACAGTGCAGCACTCCCTCAGGACTGACACTCCAACAGTGCAGCACTCCCTCAGTACTGACACTCCGACAGTGCAGCACTCCCTCAGTACTGACCCTCCGACAGTGCAGAGATAGGGAGGGTTGTAGGAGCTAGAGTAGGTGACAGAGATAGGGAGGGTTGTAGGGGCTGGAGGAGATTACAGAGATAGGGAGGGTTGTCGGGGCTGGAAGAGGTTACAATGATAGGGAGGGTTGTAGGGGCTGGAGGAGTTTACAGAGATAGGGAGTGTTGTCGGGGCTGGAGGATGTTACAGAGATGGGGAGGGTTGTAGGGGCTGGAGGAGGTTACAGAGATAGGGAGGGTTGTAGGGGCTGGAGGAGGTTACAGAGATAGGGAGGGTTGTAGGGGCTGGAGGAGGTTACAGAGATAGGGAGGGTTGTACGGGCTGGAGGAGGTTACAGAGATAGGGAGGGTTGTCAGGGCTGGAGGAGGTTACAGAGATAGGGAGGGTTGTAGGGACTGGAGGAGGTTACAGAGATAGGGAGGGTTGTCGGGGCTGGAGGAGGTTACAGAGATAGGGAGGGTTGTAGGGGCTGGAGGAGGTTACAGAGATAGGGAGGGTTGTCGGGACTGGAGGAGGTTACAGAGATAGGGACGGTTGTAGGGGCTGGAGGAGGTTACAGAGATAGGGAGGGTTGTAGGGGCTGGAGGAGGTTACAGAGATAGGGAGGGTTGTAGGGACTGGAGGAGGTTACAGAGATAGGGAGGGTTGTAGGGGCTGGAGGAGGTTACAGAGATAGGGAGGGTTGTCGGGACTGGAGGAGGTTACAGAGATAGGGAGGGTTGTAGGGGCTGGAGGAGGTTACAGAGATAGGGAGTGTTGTCGGGGCTGGAGGAGGTTACAGAGACAGGGAGGGTTGTAGGGACTGGAGGAGTTTACAGAGACAGGGAGGGTTGTAGGGGCTGGAGGAGGTTACAGAGACAGGGAGGGTTGTCGGGGCTGGAGGAGGTTACAGAGATAGGGAGTGTTGTAGGGGCTGGAGGGGTTTACAGAGACAGGGAGGGTTGTAGGGGCTGGAGGAGGTTACAGAGATAGGGAGGGTTGTAGGGGCTGGAGGAGGTTACAGAGATAGGGAGGGTTGTAGGGGCTGGAGGAGGTTACAGAGATAGGGAGGGTTGTACGGGCTGGAGGAGGTTACAGAGATAGGGAGGGTTGTCAGGGCTGGAGGAGGTTACAGAGATAGGGAGGGTTGTAGGGACTGGGGGAGGTTACAGAGATAGGGACGGTTGTAGGGGCTGGAGGAGGTTACAGAGATAGGGAGGGTTGTAGGGGCTGGAGGTTACAGAGATAGGGAGGGTTGTAGGGACTGGAGGAGGTTACAGAGATAGGGAGGGTTGTCGGGACTGGAGGAGGTTACAGAGATAGGGACGGTTGTAGGGGCTGGAGGAGGTTACAGAGATAGGGAGGGTTGTAGGGGCTGGAGGAGGTTACAGAGATAGGGAGGGTTGTAGGGACTGGAGGAGGTTACAGAGATAGGGAGGGTTGTAGGGGCTGGAGGAGGTTACAGAGATAGGGAGGGTTGTCGGGACTGGAGGAGGTTACAGAGATAGGGAGGGTTGTAGGGGCTGGAGGAGGTTACAGAGATAGGGAGTGTTGTCGGGGCTGGAGGAGGTTACAGAGACAGGGAGGGTTGTAGGGACTGGAGGAGTTTACAGAGACAGGGAGGGTTGTAGGGGCTGGAGGAGGTTACAGAGATAGGGAGGGTTGTCGGGGCTGGAGGAGGTTACAGAGATAGGGAGTGTTGTAGGGGCTGGAGGAGTTTACAGAGATAGGGAGTGTTGTCGGGGCTGGAGGAGGATACAGAGATAGGGAGGGTTGTCGGGGCTGGAGGAGTTTACAGAGATAGGGAGTGTTGTTGGGACTGGAGGAGTTTACAGAGATAGGGAGTGTTGTCGGGGCTGGAGGAGGTTACAGAGACAGGGAGTGTTGTCGGGGCTGGAGGAGGTTACAGAGATAGGGAGTGTTGTCGGGGCTGGAGGAGGTTACAGAGACAGGGAGTGTTGTCGGGGCTGGAGGAGGTTACAGAGATAGGGAGTGTTGTCGGGGCTGGAGGAGGTTACAGAGATAGGGCGGGGTGCGATGTCCCTGCGGGAACTGAAGGATGAGAATATCACAGTGGGATCCAGTGCGGGTCAGTGGGCACTGGGGTGGGGGTGATGTGTGAAACACACACTGAAAGAAGCGGAACCCAGTGCCGGATTGGTCGTTACCTGTTGAACGAGTCGTCGACAAGTTCGCGGGCTCTCTTCTTCGACGCGGCAATGGAGGCTCCCAATGCAAGTCCTTCTGGATCCAGCACGCGGGCCTTCTTCACTGCGATGTCGGGCGGGAAAAGAAGGCGAGACTCAAAGAAAGATTTCATCGATAGTTTCACCCCGCCCCCACCCCCAACCCCCCGGCCACCGCCTAGGCTTGTCGGTGATCGGTCGCACCGCTCCGCCCCACCCCCACCCCCCCGGCCACCGCCGAGGCTTGTCGGTGATCGGTCGCACCGCTCCGCCCCACCCCCACCCCCCCGGCCACCGCCGAGGCTTGTCGGTGATCGGTCGCACCGCTCCGCCCCACCCCCCCGGCCACCGCCGAGGCTTGTCGGTGATCGGTTGCACCGCTCCGTCACCAGGGTGTGCAGAGTGACGAGACGCATCACACCACTCCTGAAGCATTAGCACCGAGACCAGGTGCTGTTGCCTCCCAGCCACTTCGGCACTTCCCAGACCAGTCTGAGGGGCGCAGGGTGCGGCTGGGTTCCCACGTCGAAAAACACACAGGAGTGGGCAAGCTCCGGCCAGCCCGGGGTGGGTGCTTTCCATCCAGCCCGCGAGCTGCACTGCCTCCTGAGAAAGAGGGAAGGCACAGAGGCAGCAGCGGGCTTTGCTTCAGCAAATCTGCTCCCTGACAATTGTTCTTCTGTAAGGAGAAAATTCATAATTCAACAGAGTTGTGAGGAGAATGAGAGACTTGGACAGGGACGTGCTGGTGCAGATGGCAGAAGAAGGATGCGAGGGCCACTGTTAAACAAGAGGTCCGGCCGATATTACCCTCACTCACATTATTCTGTCTGCGACAAATCATTATTATTAAATCTGCTTCGCTCATTTTCAGCATCGGCTGCTCTCCGTGACCTTTTCTCTCACTTTAAACAGTGGTTAACACTTGGAGTTGAGTCGTCACCAGCACAACCCAGAGCTGAGTTACAGACTGGAATCTAATCGAGTGGTTCGGGGGGTTTATATATAGAATAACAGATACCTGGGAGTGAGTTACAGACTGGAATCTAATCGAGGGGTTCGGGGGGTTTATATATAGAATAACAGATACCTGGGAGTGAGTTACAGACTGGAATCTAATCGAGGGGTTCGGGGGGTTTATATATAGAATAACAGATACCCGGGAGTGAGTTACAGACTGGAATCTAATCGAGGGGTTCGGGGGGTTTATATATAGAATAACAGATACCTGGGAGTGAGTTACAGACTGGAATCTAATCGAGGGGTTCGGGGGGTTTATATATAGAATAACAGATACCTGGGAGTGAGTTACAGACTGGAATCTAATCGAGGGGTTCGGGGGGTTTATATATAGAATAACAGATACCCGGGAGCTGAGTTACAGACTGGAATCTAATCGAGTGGTTCGGGGGGTTTATATATAGAATAACAGATACCTGGGAGTGAGTTACAGACTGGAATCTAATCGAGGGGTTCGGGGGGTTTATATATAGAATAACAGATACCCGGGAGCTGAGTTACAGACTGGAATCTAATCGAGTGGTTCGGGGGGTTTATATATAGAATAACAGATACCCGGGAGTGAGTTACAGACTGGAATCTAATCGAGGGGTTCGGGGGTTTATATATAGAATAACAGATACCCGAGAGTGAGTTACAGACTGGAATCTAATCGAGGGGTTCGGGGGTTTATATATAGAATAACAGATACCCGGGAGTGAGTTACAGACTGGAATCTAATCGAGGGGTTCGGGGTGGTTTATATATAGAATAACAGATACCCGGGAGTGAGTTACAGACTGGAATCTAATCGAGGGGTTCGGGGAGTTTATATATAGAATAACAGATACCCGGGAGTGAGTTACAGACTGGAATCTAATCGAGGGGTTCGGGGGTTTATATATAGAATAACAGATACCCGGGAGTGAGTTACAGACTGGAATCTAATCGAGGGGTTCGGGGGTTTATATATAGAATATCAGATACCCGGGAGTGAGTTACAGACTGGAATCTAATCGAGGGGTTCGGGGTGGTTTATATATAGAATAACAGATACCCGGGAGTGAGTTACAGACTGGAATCTAATCGAGGGGTTCGGGGGGTTTATATAGAGAATAACAGATACCCGGGAGTGAGTTACAGACTGAAATCTAATCGAGGGGTTCGGGGGGTTTATATATAGAATAACAGATACCAGGGAGTGAGTTACAGACTGGAATCTAATCGAGGGGTTCGGGCAGTGTATATATAGAATAACAGATACCCGGGAGTGAGTTACAGACTGGAATCTAATCGAGGGGTTCGGGGAGATTATATAAAGAACAATAGATACCCGGGAGTGAGTTACAGACTGTCAATTTCTGTTCTGTGACTGATACCTGCCAGTTAGTTACTGTTGAATTCTGTCACTCTCTCTCTCAAGCTCACTTACTTGCTTTGTCCACTGGCACCACCTGAAATGTGTCGCTTTCATCCGCCGTCCGCTTGTTTCCCTGGCTGCCTGCATGTTTCATCTGCTGAATATCACTGAGAGGTAAAGGATGAAATGGTCATTCCAATCACAGTACTGGCAGCTCCCAGGACAGGTACAGTACGGGTTAGATACAGTGTGGAGCTCCCTCTACATTACCCTGACAGTGTGTCCTCCCCACTTTATACCCAGTGTCAGCATCGAGTGCTCCCAGGACAGGTACAGTACGGGTTAGATACAGTGTAGAGCTCCCTCTACATTACCCTGACAGTGTGTCCCCCCCACTTTATACCCAGTGTCAGCATTGAGTGCTCCCAGGACAGGTACAGTACGGGTTAGATACAGTGTAGAGCTCCCTCTGCATTACCCTGACAGTGTGTCCCCCCCACTTTATACCCAGTGTCAGCATTGAGTGCTCCCAGGACAGGTACAGTACGGGTTAGATACAGTGTAGAGCTCCCTCTACATTACCCTGACAGTGTGTCCCCCCCACTTTATACCCAGTGTTATCATCGAGTGCTCCCAGGACAGGTACAGTACGGGTTAGATACAGTGTAGAGCTCCCTCTACATTACCCTGACAAGTGTCCTCCCCACTTTATACCCAGTGTCAGCATCGAGTGCTCCCAGGACAGGTACAGCACGGGTTAGATACAGTGTAGAGCTCCCTCTACATTACCCTGACAGTGTGTCCCCCCCCCCACTTTGTACCCAGTGTCAGCATCGAGTGCTCCCAGGACAGGTACAGCACGGGTTAGATACAGTGTAGGGCTCGCTCTACATTACCCTGACAGTGTGTCTCTCCTCCCCACCCCCACAACTAAGAAAGGTTGCTTGCAGTATTGAGTTGCTCTCAGTTGGTGAAAGGACAGTGCCTGAGCCACTGGTACATCCAGCTCCCACATTAAATCACCCTCTGCCTGGAGGCTGGACCTGACCGAAGTCACAGAGGGGGAAAGGTCAGCATCTGAACAACTGTCCCGCCCAGATGTGCTGCTTTTCAGTCACACCGGCATTTTCATCCCAGGTCGCCACCTGACACCAAATTCTAGTAGGTGGAATTAGGAGGCTGTTTATGGAAATTCAGGATCTGAATGGGTGTCGACGAGAAAAGGTGCTTGGGGCTAAAGATACTCAAACACTAATAGTAGCAACACAAGTTAATAGGGCCACAAAAAAAAGTAAACAAAGCAGTGGAGTTCATTTCTGGCAAGATAACTTTGAAAAGCAGAGAAGTTAGGTTAAACTTGTATAGAACCTTAGTTTGACACACTTACTGACAATTGCATGGGATCTGGGCAGGCAGTCCCTTTAAAGTACTGTGCACAGTTCCGGTCTCCACAGCACACTGGGAGTTACTGTGCACAGTTCCGGTCTCCACAGCACACTGGGAGTTACTGTGCACAGTTCCGGTCTCCACAGCACACTGGGAGTTACTGTGCACAGTTCCGGTCTCCATATCACACTGGGAGTTACTGTGCACAGTTCCGGTTTCCACAGCACACTGGGAGTTACTGTGCACTGTTCCGGTCTCCATATCACACTGGGAGTTACTGTGCACAGTTCCGGTCTCCATATCACACTGGGAGTTACTGTGCACTGTTCCGGTCTCCATATCACACTGGGAGTTACTGTGCACAGTTCCGGTCTCCATATCACACTGGGAGTTACTGTGCACAGTTCCAGTCTCCATCTCACACTGGGAGTTACTGTGTACAGTTCTGGTCTCCATATCACACTGGGAGTTTTTGTGCACAGTTCTGGTCTCCATATCACACTGGGAGTTACTGTGCACAGTTCTGGTCTCCATATCACACTGGGAGTTACTGTGTACAGTTCTGGCCTACATATCACACTGGGAGTTACTGTGCACAGTTCCGGTCTCCATATCACACTGGGAGTTACTGTGCACATTTCCAGTCTCCATCTCACACTGGGAGTTACTGTGCACAGTTCCAGTCTCCATCTCACACTGGGAGTTTTTGTGCACAGTTCTGGTCTCCATATCACACTGGGAGTTACTGTGCACAGTTCTGGTCTCCATATCACACTGGGAGTTACTGTGCACAGTTCTGGCCTACATATCACACTGGGAGTTACTGTGCACAGTTCTGGTCTCCATATCACACTGGGAGTTACTGTGCACAGTTCTGGTCTCCATATCACACTGGGAGCTACTGTGCACAGTTCCGGTCTCCATATCACACTGGGAGTTACTGTGCACAGTTCCAGTCTCCATATCACACTGGGAGTTTTTGTGCACAGTTCTGGTCTCCATATCACACTGGGAGTTACTGTGCACAGTTCTGGTCTCCATATCACACTGGGAGTTACTGTGCACAGTTCTGGTCTACATATCACACTGGGAGTTACTGTGCACAGTTCTGGTCTCCATATCACACTGGGAGTTACTGTGCACAGTTCTGGTCTACATATCACACTGGGAGTAACTGTGCACAGTTCTGGTCTCCATATCACACTGTGAGTTACTGTGTACAGTTCCGGTCTCCATATCACACTGGGAGTAACTGTGCTCAGTTCTGGTCTCCATATCACACTGGGAGTTACTGTGCACAGTTCTGGTCTCCATATCACACTGGGAGTTACTGTACACAGTTCTGGTCTCCATATCACACTGGGAGTTACTGTGTACAGTTCTGGTCTCCATATCACACTGGGAGTTACTGTGCACAGTTCCGGTCTCCATAGCACACTGGGAGTTACTGTGCACTGTTCCGGTCTCCATATCACACTGGGAGTTACTGTGCACAGTTCCGGTCTCCATATCACACTGGGAGTTACTGTGCACTGTTCCGGTCTCCATATCACACTGGGAGTTACTGTGCACTGTTCCGGTCTCCATATCACACTGGGAGTTACTGTGCACAGTTCTGGTCTACATATCACACTGGGAGTTACTGTGCACAGTTCTGGTCTCCATATCACACTGGGAGTTACTGTGTACAGTTCCGGTCTCCATATCACACTGGGAGTTACTGTGCACAGTTCTGGTCTCCATATCACACTGGGAGTTACTGTGCACAGTTCCGGTCTCCATATCACACTGGGAGTTACTGTGTACAGTTCTGGTCTCCATATCACACTGGGAGTGACTGTGCACAGTTCCGGTCTCCATATCACACTGGGAGTTACTGTGCACAGTTCTGGTCTCCATATCACACTGGGAGTTACTGTGCACAGTTCCGGTCTCCATATCACACTGGGAGTTACTGTGCACAGTTCAGGTCTCCATATCACACTGGGAGTTACTGTGCACAGTTCCTGTCTCCATATCACACTGGGAGTTACTGTGCACAGTTCCTGTCTCCATATCACACTGGGAGTAACTGTGCACAGTTCCGGTCTCCATATCACACTGGGAGTTACTGTGCACAGTTTTTATTTATTTTTTATTTCGGGTTACAACACTGAAACAGGCCCTTCGGCCCACCGATTCTGTGCCCAGGTGAGACCAGTCCTCATCACTAATAAATCCGATGGGGAATTCCGGAGAAACTCCTTTCCCCGGAGAGTGGTGAGAATGTGGAACTCGCTCCCACAGGGAGTGGTTGAGGTGAACAGTGTCGATGTATTTAAGGGGGAAGCTGGGGAAAGACACGAGGGAGAAAGGATTAGAAGGATATGGTGATGGGGGTGAGATGGAGAGGGGGTGGTAGGAGGAGGCTGGTGTGGAGCAGAAACACCAGCACGGAGTGGATGGGCCGAGTGGCCTGTTTGTGCGCTGCGATTACTTTGTAAAGTGTTACCTTTCATCACTGGAACTCTCCTGCTCGGAATCCTCCGGTACTTCAGCTGTCTCTTCCTTCCCTCCTGTCAGCTGCTCCTCCCCTCGCCTCTTCGCATCCTCCTCACCTACAAATTGGTACCAGAAAGCGCCCTGAGGTAATCATTCCAAGCATTCGCTTCAAGAACTGCAGAGGCAGCTCTGCTCGTACAGACGCCACTCACCCACCCACCTCTCCCAGAGCAGGAAAGAGAGACAAGAACCTGCATTTAAATAGTCACTTTCAGAAGCTCTTCAGAGCAAATGAAATACTCTCAAAGTGCTGTCGCTTTTTGGCTAGGGAGTTCCAGGATTTTGACCCAGCGACAGTGAAGGAACGGCGATATCGCTCCAAGTCAGGATGGTGTGTGACTTGGAGGGGAACTTGCAGGTGGTGGTGTTCCCATGTATCTGCTGCCCTTGTCTTTCTAAGTGGCAGAGGTCACGGGTTTGGAAGGTGCTGTCGAAGGAGCCTTGGTGCATTGCTGCAGTGCATCTTGTAGATGGTACACACTGCTGCCACTGTGTGTCGGTGGTGGAGGGAGTGAATGTTTGTAGATGGGATGCCAATCAAGCGGGCTGCTTTGTCCTGGATGGTGTCGAGCTTCTTGAGTGTTGTTGGAGCTGCACCCATCCAGGCAAGTGGAGAGTATTCCATCACACTCCTGACTTGTGCCTTGTAGATGGTGGACAGGCTTTGGGGAGTCAGGGGGTGAGTTACTCGCCACAGGGTTCCCAGCCTCTGACCAGCTCTTGTAGCCACGGTATTTATATGGCTACTCCAGTTCAGTTTCTGGTCAATGGTAACCCCCAGGATGTTGATAGTGGGGGATTCAGCGATGGTAATGCCATTGAATGTCAAGGGGAGATGGTTAGATTCTCTCTTGTTGGAGATGGTCATTGCCTGGCACTTGTGTGGCGCGAATGTTACTTGCCACTTATCAGCCCAAGCCTGGATATTGTCCAGGTCTTGCTGCATTTCTACACGGACTGCTTCAGTATCTGAGGAGTAGTGAATGGTGCTGAACATTGTGCAATCATCAGCGAACATCCCCACTTCTGACCTTCTGATTAAAGGAAGGTCATTGAAGAAGCTGCTGAAGATGGTTGGGCCTAAGACTTCTCTATCAAAACCCCTCATGATTTTGAACGCCTCGATTAAATTTCCTCTTAACCTCCTCTGCTCTAAGGAGAACAATCCCAGCTTCTCCACTCTCTCCACATTCACTAAAATCCCTCACCCCCGGGGCCATTCTGGCTAATCTCCTCTTCAAGGTCTTGACATCATTTCAAGGTGTGTCACCCAGAATTGGACACAATACTCCAGCAGGGGCCCAGCCAGTGAGGAGACCTTTGACCCCAGGCCGCAGAGGGTGAAAAGTCACAAACTGACCAGACTGCCCCCTATCAGAGTACAGAGACCCTCCACCCTATGTCTCGAGCTGGTTTTGAACAGCTGGCATCTGCCACTCTGCCGTCAGTGTTTACCTGCGAGGAGACAGCCCTGCTGTGTGTAAAGCTTCTTTGTTTGTTTAATCTCGAGAGCCTCGTCGGCCTCTACATCGAGGCCAGCGAAGATGTCCTGCAAAAGAAGACAATGGTTATCGCGCAAAGATAAATCGCACAGGGGCTGACACTGAGAGAAACAGACAGACACACAAATACACACAGAGAGAGGCACAGACAGACACACAAATACATACACAGAGAGGCATAGACAGACACACACAGAGAGGCACAGACAGACACACACACAGAGAGGCATAGACAGACACACACAAATACACACACAGAGAGGCACAGACAGACACACACAGAGAGGCACAGACAGACACACACGGAGAGGCACAGACAGACACACACGGAGAGGCACAGACAGACACACACACACACACAGAGGCAAAGACAGACACACAGAGAGAGGCAAAGACAGACACACACAAATACACACAGAGAGGCACAGACAAACACACAAATACACACACAGAGAGGCACAGACAGACACACAGAGAGAGGCACAGACAGACACACAAATACACACACAGAGAGGCAAAGACAGACACACAGAGAGAGGCAAAGACAGACACACACACAGAGAGGCAAAGACAGACACACACACAGAGAGGCAAAGACAGACACACACACAGAGAGAGCGAGAGCAAGAGAGAGCAAGAGACAGCGAGAGCGAGTGCGAGAGAGAGAGAGACCAAGAGAGAGAGAGAGACCGAGAGAGAGAGAGAGAGACCGAGAGAGAGAGAGAGAGACACAGAGTCCGAGAGAGAGAGACCGAAACAGAGAGAGAAAAACAAAGACCGAGAGAGAGAGACAGAGACTGAGACAGAGGGAGAGAGAGAGAGACCGAGAGAGAGAGAGTCAGAGACAGGGAGATTAAGGAATAAGTTGATCCGAGACTTGGCTGCGGTTTCTGCCAGACCCTGACAATGTGTGAGACGACAATCGACAACTATCCTCAGACCCCAACGCAGGAATAGAATAATATGTGGATGGGGTGAGATGAAGCGGGGATCGGAGGAGGCTCGTGTGGAGCTGAAACAGTGGCACGGTCCTGATGGACCGAACGGCCTGTTGTTGTGCAGTAAATACTCTATAAAAGGATGATTTACACCGTTTACAGCTCAGGAGAGAGAGAGAGGACTCTCGGAATGCCGTTTTGTTACACATCCTGGAGAGTTAAGGGCTAACAATTGGTGTCCAGAGGGATTTTGGGTGTGACAGAAAGTTAACACGCAGGGTAGAGCCGGTAATTAGGAAGGCAAGTGGCATGTCAGCTTTGAGTTCAAAGGTACGGGAGAAAAGAAATCTTGATGCAATGAGGTCGGGCCTTGGTGAGGTTATACCTGGAGGACTGTGTCGTTTTGGTCTGCGTACCTGAGGAAGGATATAACTGCCCTGGGGGGAGTGCGACAAAAGGTTCACCGGACTGATTCCTGGGATGTGGGGATTGTCCGACGAGGAGAGATTGAGCAGACTGGGCCGATATTCCCCGGAGTTTCGAAGATCGAGAGGTGATCTGATTGAAACGTATAAAATTCTGAGAGGGTTTGACAGGGTAGAGGCTGTTTTCCACCCCCCTGGAGGGAGGGTGGGGGGGGGGGAGGGGGTCACAGTCTCAGGACAAGGGGTTGGCCATTTGGGACTGAGATGAGGAGAAATGTCTTCACTCCGAGGGTTGTGAATCTTTGGAATTCTCTCCCCCTGAGAGCTGTGGATGCTCAGTCGTTGAGTATATTCAAGATGGCGATCGAGGGATTTTTGGGCACTGAGGGAATTGAGGGATACGGGGAGAGGGCGGGAAAGTCCTGATGAGGTAGAGGATCAGCCCTGATCGTATTGAATGGGGGAGCTGGTTGGAGGGGCCGAGTGGCCTGCCCCTGCTCCCATTTCTTGTCTACGTCCCATGTATCGTGGAGCACCAGAGTTGCCAAGACAAACAAGGCTCAATAAACTGCAGTACAGATAAATAATGGTCAAAAAGAAACCGTGATTTTCAAAGAGATTGAGAACAGTTGGCCCGGGACGTGATGCTTCAGGGAATAAATGAGTGCTCATGTGAATAGGTCGCCAAAGTATTTTCAAATTGATACGTCATCATGTCGTATGTACTTTCAAAGTGCGGTTCCAATCATTCTTCAGGGGCTTCGACACGTATAGAAACGGAAATGTTGTTCTCCCCGGATACAGCGAGGCCAATGGCCGATGCTGAATGAAGTGGTCTAAAGTGGGCAGGTAGGTCGGCACGGAGGGGTGGAAGGGGAAGGGGCTGAGGAATGGGATTCTCAAGCAGCGTTTGTGACTTCCTTACCTTCCCGAACCACAGGTCAGCCTGTCTCTCCTCCCGCACATGCCTGTCCTCCAGCTCCACCAGCAGCGGGTTGTCCTGCTCCTCCGGCCGTGTGCCTTGCCCCTCCGGCTCGGGCCTCTTGGACCTGCAAGAGGCAGCGGTTATCGTCTGCGGTGCGTTCCGAGCACTCACGCAGTCAGAGAAATCCCAACTCCCCCGCAGGACACACACACACACACACCCGCCCCGGGGCCGGTGCAGAGAGAGTCATGACAGGAACAGGAGGGGGCCCATTCAGCCCCTTCTCCAGCCTGTTACACGGGAACAGGAGGAGGCCCATTCAGCCGCTTCTCCAGCCTGTTACACTAGAACAGGAGGAGGCCCATTCAGCCCCTTCTCCAGCCTGTTACAATAGAACAGGAGGAGGCCCATTCAGCCCCTTCTCCAGCCTGTTACAATGGAACAGGAGGAGGCCCATTCAGCCGCTTCTCCAGCCTGTTACACTAGAACAGGAGGAGGCCCATTCAGCCCCTTCTCCGGCCTGTTACACAGGAACAGGAGGGGGCCCATTCAGCCCCTTCTCCAGCCTGTTACAATGGAACAGGAGGAGGCCCATTCAGCCCCTTCTCCGGCCTGTTACACAGGAACAGGAGGAGGCCCATTCAGCCCCTTCTCCAGCCTGTTACACTGGAACAGGAGGAGGCCCATTCAGCCCCTTCTCCAGCCTGTTACACTGGAACAGGAGGAGGCCCATTCAGCCCCTTCTCCAGCCTGTTACACTGGAACAGGAGGAGGCCCATTCAGCCCCTTCTCCGGCCTGTTACACAGGAACAGGAGGGGGCCCACTCAGCCCCTTCTCCAGCCTGTTACAATGGAACAGGAGGAGGCCCATTCAGCCGCTTCTCCAGCCTGTTACACTGGAACAGGAGGAGGCCCATTCAGCCCCTTCTCCATCCAGTTACATGGGAACAGGAGGAGGCCCATTCAGCCCCTTCTCCAGCCTGTTACACAGGAACAGGAGGAGGCCCATTCAGCCCCTTCCCCAGCCTGTTACACGGGAACAGGAGGAGGCCCATTCAGCCCCTTCTCCAGCCTGTTACTCCGGTCAGTTGGATCATGTCACTTCTTGTATTTAAACTCCATTTCCTGTCTTGTGTCCATAATGCTAAGCGCTCTTATCCTCACAAAACTCTATCAATCTCCGTTGTGAAATGTTAAATTGACCCCCGGCCTGCACAGCTTTTTCAGGGGCAGAGGGTTCCAGTTTTCCACTCCCCTTTGTGTGAAGAAGTAATTCCTGACATCACCCCTGAACGGCCTGGCTCTCATTATAAGGTTCTGCCCCCTCGTTCTGCACTCTGTCCCCCAACCCCGACCAGAGGAAATAGTTTCTCTCTATCGACCTGATCAACTCCTCTCAACATCTTCAACACCTCGATTTGGATCATCCCTCAGTCTTCTGTACTGGAGGGATTACAAGCCCAGTTTCTGCGACCTGTATTACCTCAGGGGTATATATTTATATATATATTCTCAATGTAATCTTCAGATTTCTCCATGACCACCCCTCCCTATCTCTGGCGCATCCGCCAGCCCCTCCAATCCTCCCTATCTCGGTAAACTCCTCCAGCTCCTACAACCCTCCCTATCTCTGTAACCTCCTCCAGCTCCTACAACCCTCCCCATCTCTGTAACCTCCTCCAGCTCCTACAACCCTCCCTATCTCTGTAACCTCCTCCAGCCCCGACAACCCTCCCTATCTCTGTAAACTCCTCCAGCTCCTACAACCCTCCCTATCTCTGTAACCTCCTCCAGCTCCTACAACCCTCCCCATCTCTGTAACCTCCTCCAGCTCCTACAACCCTCCCCATCTCTGTAACCTCCTCCAGCTCCTACAACCCTCCCTATCTCTGTAACCTCCTCCAGCCCCGACAACCCTCCCTATCTCTGTAAACTCCTCCAGCCCCGACAACCCTCCCTATCTCTGTAATCTCCTCCAGCCCCTACAACCCTCCCTATCTCTGTAACCTCCTCCAGCCCCTACAACCCTCCCTATCTCTGTAATCTCCTCCAGCCCCTACAACCCTCCCTATCTCTGTAACCTCCTCCAGCCCCGACAACCCTCCCTATCTCGGTAAACTCCTCCAGCCCCTACAACCCTCCCTATCTCTGTAACCTCCTCCAGCCCCTACAACCCTCCCTATCTCTGTAACCTCCTCCAGTCCCTACAACCCTCCGAGATCTCTGCACTCCTCCAATTCCGGCCTCTTGAGCATCCTCCAATTTTAATCTCTCCACCATTGGCGGCCGTGCCTTCAGCTGCCTGGGCCCTAAGCTCTGGAATTCCCTCCCTAAACCTCTCCGCCTCTCTCTCTCCTCCTTTAAGACTCTCCGTAAAACCTCCCTCTTTGACTGAGCTTTTGGTCACCTGACCCTAATATCTCCTTCGGTGCCTCAGGGTCTAAATTTCCACTGATTACACTTCTGTGAAGCCCCTTGGGATGTTTTGCTGTGTTCGTGGGTGCTGTACATAAATGCAAGTCAATTTACCAAAAAAGATTACTTCAAAAATGCATCAATTTAAAATCAGCAGACAAGACTAAGAGGTGACACCCTCATTTACCAGGGCAGTGAGGGAAGGAAGGAACCTGGAGCACGTCAGCTGGAAACACATCCTGAGTGGATGAAAAGTGAAGAGAGGCAGGAGTGGGTGGGAGATGGGGGGGGGGAGAATTGGGAATGGGCAAAGATTAAAAACACCCATGGAAAGATAAATTTGGAAGAGTTTGGAACAGAATTGAGGTGGAGGGTGGGGGGGAACAGAGCTGCATGAGAAAGGTAAAGGCACATACATTCATGAGTGAGGCAGTCGAGGGAACTGTCACTGGGCAGTGCGGCGCTCCCTCAGTACTGACCCTCCAACAGTGCAACGCTCCCTCAGTACTGACCCTCCAACAGTGCAGTACTGACCCTCCAACAGTGCAACGCTCCCTCAGTACTGACCCTCCAACAGTGCAGCGCTCCATCAGTACTGAACCTCCAACAATGCAGCATTCCCTCAGTACTGACCCTCCAACAGTGCGGCGCTCCCTCAGTACTGACCCTCCAACAGTGCAACGCTCCCTCAGTACTGGCCCTCCGACAGTGCGGCACTCCCTCAGTACTGACCCTCAGACAGTGCGGCACTCCCTCAGTACTGACCCTCCAGCAATGCAGCATTCCCTCAGTACTGACCCTCCGACAGTGCGGCACTCCCTCAGTACTGACCCTCCAGCAATGCAGCATTCCCTCAGTACTGACCCCGACAGTGCGGCACTCCCTCAGCAGTGGCCACCACTTGCTGTTGGACGGACTCACCTTTTGCGCTGCAATTTCTTCTTCCTGTCCATCTGCTGCTCTCGTTGCTTGACATCCTCAAGGTCGGAGGAGTCCAGGTCACTAGCCAGCGACACATCATCGTTGATCTCCTGGTCAGAGAGGTTTATCCCATCCTGGTCGAGGGCCCCTTCCTCAAGTGCCTCGTCTGCCACCTTCATGTCACCCTGCTCAATCTCCTTCAACTGTAAGGGAAGGAACACACAAGAACGTGAGAAATCGGAGCGGGGAAGGCCGTTCGGCCCCTCGACCCTGCTCCCCCATTCAATACGATCATGGCTGATCTACCTCATCTCCACTTTCCCGCCCTCTCCCCGTATCCCACAATTCCCACAGTGTCCAAAAATCCCTCGATCTCCGTCTTGAATATACTCAACGACTGAGCATCCACAGCTCTCTGGGGTAGAGAATTCCAAAGATTCACAACCCTCGGAGTGGAGACATTTCTCCTCATCTCAGTCCCAAATGGCCGACCCCTTATCCCTGAGACTGTGACCCCCCTCCCCCAGTTCCAGACTCTCCGGGGGCGGGGGGGGGGGGAGGGGGGGGGGGGGGAAAACAGCCTCTCAGCATCTACCCTGTCAAACCCTCTCAGAATTTTATACGTTTCAATGAGATCACCTCTCATTCTTCGAAACTCCAGGGAATATCGGCCCAGTCTGCTCAATCTCTCCTCGTCGGACACTCCCCACATCCCAGGAACCAGTCCACTTAACATTCACTGCTTCACACTCTCAGGTAAATATATCCTTCCTTCAGTCAGGAAGACAAAACTTTTCACATTACTCCAGGTGATATCTCACCCAAGTCCGATATATAGTTGCAAGCATCACCGCACACACCAAAAACTGTCGAAAGGGAAGGCTGTGGGCCGTGCTGGGACACCCTTTCATTTGTTAAGCTTGACTCAAACCTTGGTTACACCTCACAGGGAGTCACTGTACACAGTTCTGGTCTCCATATCACACTGGGAGCTACTGTGCAAAGTTCTGGTCTCCATATACTGGGAGTTACTGTGCACAGTTCTGGTCTCCATATCACACTGGGAGTCACTGTACACAGTTCTGGTCTCCATATCACTCTGGGAGTTACTGTGCACAGTTCTGGTCTCCATATCACACTGGGAGTCACTGTACACAGTTCCGGTCTCCATATCACACTGGGAGTTACTGTGCAAAGTTCCGGTCTCCATATCACACAGGGAGTCACTGTACACAGTTCTGGTCTCCATATCACACTGGGAGCTACTGTGCAAAGTTCCGGTCTCCATATCACACTGGGAGTCACTGTACACAGTTCAGGTCTCCATATCACACTGGGAGTCACTGTACACAGTTCTGGTCTCCATATCACACAGGGAGTCACTGTACACAGTTCTGGTCTCCATATCACACTGGGAGCTACTGTGCAAAGATCCGGTCTCCATATCACACTGGGAGTTACTGTGCACAGTTCTGGTCTCCATATCACACAGGGAGTCACTGTACACAGTTCCGGTCTCCATATCACACTGGGAGTTACTGTGCACAGTTCCGGTCTCCATATCACACTGGGTGTTACTGTGCACAGTTCCAGTCTCCATATCACACTGGGTGTTACTGTGCACAGTTCCGGTCTCCATATCACACTGGGAGTTACTGTGCACAGTTCCGGTCTCCATATCACACTGGGAGTTACTGTGTACAGTTCTGGTCTCCATATCACACTGGGAGTTACTGTGTTCAGTTCTGGTCTCCATTTTGTAAAAATATTGGTGCACAGGAGAAGGTTCCAGAAAGATTTACCAGGATGACACCAGAACTGAGAGGTTATACTCATCAGGAAAAGAGAAGACTGAGGGGTGACCTGATCGAGGTCTTTAAAATACTGAAAGTGTTCGATCGGGTAAACGTAGAGAAGATGTTGCCACTTGTGATGGGAGACCAGAACGAGGGCCCATCAATATAAAACAGTCACTGATAAATCTGACGGGGAATTCAGGAGAAACTCCTTTACCCGGAGAGTGGTGAGAATGTGGAACTCGCTCCCACAGGGAGTGGTTGAGGTGAACAGTGTCGATGTATTTAAAGGGGAAGCTGGGGAAAGACACGCGGGAGAAAGGAACATACGTATTAGGAGCAGGAGTCGGCCATTCGGCCCCTCACGCTTACTCCGCCATTTAATAAGATCATGGCTGACCTGTGTGTCTCGAATTCCACACTCCCATCTGCCCCTGATAATCTTTGATCCCCTTGCCTTACAAAATCTATCTACCCCAGCCTTAAAAATATTCAATGACCCCGCCTCCACCACCTTCTGAGGCAGAGAGTTCCAAAGTCACACAATCCTCAGAGAGAAAAATATTCTCTTTATTTCTGTCCTAAAAGGGCGACCCCTAATTTTAAAACAGTGCCCCCTAGTTCTGGACTCACCCACAAGGAGCACCACCCTTTTCACATCCACCTTGTCAAGACCGTTCAGGATCTTATATACTTCAATCAACTCTCCCCTTACTCTTCTAAACTCCAGTGAAAACAAGCCCAGTCTGTACAAACTTTCCTCATAAGACAACCTGCTCATTCCAGGTATCAATCTAGTAAAACCTCCTCTGAACTGCCTCCAACACATTTACATCCTTCCTTAAATAAGGAGACCAAAACTGCACACAGTATTCGAGATGTGGTCTCACCAATGCCCTGTATAACTGAAGCATAACATCCTTACTTTTATTTTCAATTCCTCTCGTAATAAAGGATAGCATTCCATTAGTCTTCTTTATTACTTGCTGTACCTGAAAACTAACTTTTTGTGACTCATGCACTAGAACACCCAGATCCCTCTGCACCGTGGAATTCTGCAGTCATTCTCCGTTTAGGTAATACTCTGCTTTTTTATTCTTCCTGTGAAAGTGAACAACTTCACCTTTTCCCACATTATACTCCATCTGCTAGATTTTTGCCCATTCACTCAACCTATCTATATCAGTCTGCAACCTCCTTCTGTCCTCTTCACAACATACTTTCCAACCAATCTTTGTGTCAACTGCAAATTTAGCTACCATGCCATCGCTCCCCTCATCTCAGTCAATGATATAAATATTATAAAGTTGAGGCCCCAGCACAGACCCCTGTGGGACTCCACTCGTCACATCCTGCCAATCACAAAAGGACCCATTTATGCAAACTCTCGCCAGCCAATCTTCTATCCATGCTAATATGTTACCCCTTACACCATGAGCTCCTATTTTGCGCAATAACCTTTTATGTGGCACCTTGTCAAATGCCTTCTGGAAATCCAAGCACAGTAGGTCAACAGGCTCCCCTTTATCCACAGCACATGTTACTCCTTCAAAGAACTCCAATAAATTGGTTGAACATGATTTCCCTTTCACAAAACCATGCTGTCTATTCCCGATTACCTTGAGTTTTTCTCAGTGCCCAGCTATAGTCTCCTTAATGATTGATTCTGACACCTTCCCCACGACAGATGTCAAGCTAACTGGCCCATAGTAACCTGTTTTCTGTCTCCCCCTCCCAGAAAGATAGAAGGATATGGTGATGGGGTGAGATGGGGAGGGGGTGGGAGGAGGTTCGTGTGGAGCAGAAACACCAGCCCAGAGTGGATGGGCCGAATGGCCTGTTTCAGTGCTGTAGACTCAATGGAAACTACAGCAACTCACCAAGGCTCCTTTGACAGCACCTTCCAAACCCACCACCTAGAAGGACAAGGGCAGCAGATGCATGGGAACACCACCACCTGCAAGTTCCCCTCCAAGTCACACACCATCCTGACTTGGAACGATATCGCCGTTCCTTCACTGTCGCTGGGTCAAAATCCTGGAACTCCCTTCCTAACAGCACTGTGGGTGTACCTACCCCACAGGGACTGCAGCGGTTCAAGAAGGCAGCTCACCCCCACCTTCTCAAGTGAAATTGGGGTTGAGCAATTAATGCATGAATAAAAAAAAAAACACTGGCCTTGCTGTACTCCCTGTTCTCGACCTGTTCAATGGTCTGGCTTTCAGAGCTCTACTTGAGGGAGTGAGTGTCACTCAATGAGTGAGACTCAATGCAATTAGCCTTTTTTTTAAATTTATTCATGGGATGTGGGGGTCACTGGCAAGGCCAGCATTGATTGCCCATCTCTATGCAACTGAGCGTCTTGCTTGGCCATTTCAGAGGGGCAGTTCAGAGTCAGCCTCATTGCTGTGGGTCTGGAGTCACATGGAGGCCAGACCGGGTAAGGCTGGAAGATTTCCTTCCCTAAAGGACGTTGGTGAACCCGTTTGGTTTTTACAACAATCCAGTGGTTTCATGATCACTGTTACAGAGACTAGCTTTTTGTTTTAAATTCAGGATTTATTTAATTAGCTGAATTTAAACTCCCCCCACCCCCCCCCCCCCCCCCACCCCCCCAGCAGGATTTGAACTCAGGTCTCCGGATCATTAGTCCCGCCCTCTGAATTACTAATCCAGTAAACATTACCATTTAGTTACTGTACTGTTCTATTCTAAGAAGGCCATTCTTCGGACTGAGATGAGGAGAAATGCCTTCGCTCCGAGGGTTGTGAACCTTTGGAATTCTCTACCCCAGAGAGCTGCGGATGCTCAGTCCTTGAGTATATTCAAGACTGAGACCGAGAGATTGTTGGACACTGAGGGAATCGAGGGATAGGGCGGGAAAGCGGAAGTGAGGCAGAAGATCAGCTGTGATCGTACTGAATGTGGGAAACCTGACCACTTTGGCAGGGAGAATTGAAAAGCAGTACACTATTTAAATGGAGCGAGATTGCAGAACTCTGCGGTACAGAGGGAGCTGGGTGTCCCCGGTACGTGAACCACAGAAAGACAGCGTGAAGGTCCAGCAAGTGATGAGGAAGACAAATGGAAGGCTGTCGTTTGTTGCAAGGGGGGAAATCGAGCGTAAAAGCCGAGACATTTTGCTACAGTTGTACAGGGCATTGGTGAGACCACGTCCGGAGTATGGAGTACAGTTTTGGCCTCCTAATTTAAAGAACCTATAACCCAAGGACTGCAGCGGTTCAAGAAGGCAGCTCACCACCACCTCCTCAAGGGCAATTAGGAATGGGCAATAAATGCTGGACTGGCCAGCGAAGCCCACATCCCCCAAAACAAATAAAAATAAGGATAAGGATACAGAAGCAGTTCAGAGACGGTTCACTCGACTGATTATCGTGAGGAAAAGTGTTGAGCACGTTGGGCCTAAACCCACTGGAGTTTAAAGGAATGAGGTGTTTTTACTGAAACATACAAGATTTTGAGGGGACTTAACATGGTGGATGTTGACAGGGTGGCTCCCCTTATGAGATGAGAACTAGGGGACACAGGTTAAAAATTCAGGCTCTCCCATTTAAGATGGAGATGAGGAGAAATTTCTTTCTCTGTCAGAGGGTTATTAGTCTGTGGAACTCACTTCCCCAGAGAGGCTGGGTCATTGAGTATTTTTAAGCCTGAGCTAGACAAGATAGTTGACTGACGAGGGAGTCAAAGGCAGACAGGAAAGTGGGGTTGAGGCCTCACTCAGAGCAGTCACAATCTGATCGAATGGCGGAGCAGGCTGGATGGGCCGAACGGCCCGCTCCTGCTCCAAAGACCTACGCTCGCACGGGCCTTTGCGGACTGACCTTGCTGCGGTTGATGGTTTTCAGGGAGAAGAGGCAGACTTCGGCGTCGTCAACGATGGAGACCCCCGGTAGGTCCATCTTCAGCTCGATCCTCTCCCTCTGCTTCCGCCGCTCCTTCAGGACCTTCCTCTTCTTCCTGCCGAGAACACCCCCCTGGTTACGCAACGGCCACACACGCGCGCGGCGGCAGCAGCAAGGGGGGGGAAGGTTGCCATCGTGAGGCCACGCGTCCAGCGGACTGGGTGCGGCGCCCGGCAAGTGCGGAGCTGGCACTGGCGGTGGGGCAGGGGAGGGTCGACGGGGCGCAATGTGTCAACCTCGCTTTGCCAAAATTCGGCACAGCTCTGAAAGTTCCGCCAAGTCAGGTTAAACCGTTTCCAAAACGCTGGAGTATTGTGTCCCAATTCTGGGCACCGCACTTGAGGAAAGGGGTCAAGACCCGAGAGAGGGCGCGGTGGGGGGGGGGGGGAGATTTTTTTTAAATTCGATGTGGGTGTGCTGGCGAGGACAGCTTTTATTGCCCATCCCTAATTGCCCCTTGTCCCTTAATTGAGTGGCTTGCTAGGCCATTTTTTTTTTGTTTAAGAGTCAGCCACATTGCTGCGAGTCACATCATGTAGGCCAGACCAGGTAAGGACGGCAGATTTCCTTCCCCTAAAGGGCGTTAGTGAACCAGACGGGTTTTTACAACAAGCGACAATGGCTGCGTGGTCACCGTTAGACTTAGCTTTTTAATCCCAGACTCGTTAGCTGAATTCAAATTTCACCATCTGCCGTGGTGGGATTCGAACCCGCGTCCCCAGAGCTCTGGATTACGAGCCTGCTGACATTACCCCGCTATGCCACTGCCTAAAGTGGTCCCAGGGATGAGGGAGTTCAGTGAATGCGGAGAGGCTGGAGAAGCTGGGATTGCTCTCCTTAGAGCGGAGAAGGTGAAGGGGACGTTCAAAACCATGAAGGGTATTGCTGAAGTGAATAGGGAGAAAGAGTTTCCAGTGGCTGGAGGGTCGGTAACCAGAGGGACACAGATTTAAGATAACCGGGGGAGGTTACAGAGATGGGGGGGTGGGGGGGTGGGCGTGTGACGGCCATGGGGAAATTCAAACACAAAGGATACAGTGTTTTAAAATGGAGGTGCAGCCAAACTGGGACCCAATACAGATCAGTCAGCACAGGGACGGCAGCAGTGGGAGGGGTAAATGGACCTTGTTAAGACAGTGTTTAAGCACTGGTTTGCATCTGGTGAAGATGCACGTTAAGTAAGAATACATTGAGCACAAAAAACAAACAGAAAATGCTGGAAATAGCAGGATGGGCAGCGACTGCGGAGAGACAAAACAAAGTTGCGGGGGGGGGGGGGGCCTTCAGGTCGATGAAACGGGTTTTAACAGAAAGCGGCGAACAGGGCAAAAGAGACAAACGGAAATCCCACCCGCGAGAGAGGAGAGCAGAAACTTCCACGAGGTGGGCCTTCCCCGGAGGAGAAGTGGCAGCAAATTAAACACGAATTCAAACCTGCGCCATCTCTAACTTTTTTGCCGGATCTGACGAAAGATTGTGAGCCTGAAACCTTGACTTTTTCTCTCTCTCTATCCCGACACGCGCAGGCAGTGGGGGATGGACGGGCCTCAGACGTTACCTCTTCAGTTCCGCCACCTCCTCTGCCTTCAGGGCAGCCAGTGCGTGCTCCACCTGCTCCTGGTCCTCGGCGCCCTCTCCCTCCTCTTCCCGCTGCTCCGGGGGTCTCCGGACGTCCTTCTTCTCCCCGTCGCTCTCATCCTCCGAGCTCAGGCTGAAAGACCACACGCCAGTGCAGAAGCATTTAGTTATTGGCACCGTTTGCGATGCTTTGTCCAGACTGCACCCCCCCCCCCACCCAACTCACTCCCGAAGCCCTCCCCCACCTTCTCGTCTTTCCCTCCCGCAGACTGCCAACGGGGGTCACTGATCCAAAACCTGCCTGCTCCCCTACCGCCACCTGCACCGCGCACCCCCCCCAAACCCCGCCCTCCGTGCAATATCTCATCCGGGTCACCCCCATTTCATGCCTGTTAGTCAACTGCAGTCGGCATCGTGCAGTCAAACCGGATCCTACTCTCGTTCCAACGACTGCACGCTCGATATCGTCACACCGCATTCCCCTCTCCAGACCCAAAGGCACCTTCCACCGCTCCCCCCCCCCGCCCACCCCATACCACCTTGCCCCACCCATAGCGAAGGTGACTTATCCTCGAACGGCCCTGTCCCACTAACGCCCACTCACGAGATGTCCCCGTCGAGCTCCTTCGCCTGCTCCTTCAGCTTCTTGGCCAGGTGGCGTCGCAGTTTATTTCTCCAGTTAAGCAGTAACCTGATAAAGAAAAAGAGCATTAATCCCATCGCTGAATCCCTCACCATCAACTTCTCCCCACTATCAACCCTTGACATTCAATGGCATTACCATCGCTGAATCCCCCACCATCAACATCCTAGGGGTTACCATTGACCAGAAACTGAACTGAAGTAGCCATATAAATACCGTGGCTACAAGAGCAGGTCAGAGGCTAGGAATCCTGCAGTGAGTAACTCACCTCCTGACTCCACAAAACCTGTCCACCATCAACTAGGCACAAGTCAGGCATGTGATGGAATACTCTCCACTTGCCTGGATGGGTGCAGCTCCAACAACACTCAAGAAGCTCGACACCATCCAGGACAAAGCAGCCCGCTTGCATGGCACCCCATCTACAAACATTCACTCCCTCCACCACCGACGCACAGTGGCAGCAGTGTGTACCATCTACAAGATGCACTGCAGCAACGCACCAAGGCTCCTTCGACAGCACTTTCCAAACCCGCGACCTCTACCAACTAGAAGGACAAGGGCAGCAAATACATGGGAACACCACCACCTGCAAGTTCCCCTCCAAGTCACACACCATCCTGACTTGGAACTATATCGCTGTTCCTTCACTGTCACTGGGTCAAAATCCTGGAACTCCTTTCCTAACAGCACTGTGGGTATACCTACCCCACATGGACTGCAGCTGTTCAAGAAGGCAGCTCACCACCACCTTCTCAAGGGCAATTAGTCATGGGCAATAAATGCTGGCCTAGCCAGTGACGCCCACATCCGAAGAACTATATAAAAAAAAACTATTGATCTCAGTCTTGAATATACTCATTGACTGAGCACCCACAGCTCCCTGAGGTAGAGAGATAGGGAGGGTTGCAGGGGCTGGAGGAGGTTACAGAGATAGGGAAGGTTGTCGGGACTGAAGGAGGTTACAGACAGGGAGGGTTGTAGAGGCTGGAGGAAGTTACAGAGATAGGGAAGGTTGTCGGGACTGGAGGAGCTTACAGAGATAGGGAGGGTTGTAGAGGCTGGGGGAGGTTACAGAGATAGGGAGGGTTGTCGGGGCTGGGGGAGGTTACAGAGATAGGGAGGGTTGTCGGGACTGGAGGAGGTTACAGAGATAGGGAGGGTTGTCGGGGCTGGAGGAGGTTACAGAGATAGGGAGGGTTATAGGGGCTGGAGGAGGTCACAGAGATTGAGAGGGTTGTAGGGGCTGGAGGAGGTTATGGAGATAGGGAAGGATGTTGGGGCTGGAGGTTACAGAGATAGGGAAGGTTGTAGGGGCTGGAGGAGGTTACAGAGATAGGGAAGGTTGTAGGGGCTGGAGGAGGTTACAGAGCTAGGGAGGGTTGTCAGGACTGGAGGAGGTTACAGTGATAGGGAGTGTTGTCGGGACTGGAGGAGGTTACAGAGATTGAGAGGGTTGTCGGAGCTGGACGAGGTTACAGTGATAGGGAGGGTTGTAGGGGCTGGACGAGGTTACAGAGATAGGGAGGGTTGTCGGGACTGGAGGAGGTTACAGAGATAGGGAGGGTTGTCGGGACTGGAGGAGGTTACAGAGATAGGGAGGGTTGTCGGGACTGGAGGAGGTTACAGAGATAGGGAGGGTTGTCGGGACTGGAGGAGGTTAGAGATAGGGAGGGTTGTCGGGACTGGAGGAGGTTACAGAGATAGGGAGGGTTGTCCGGGATGAAGATGACGACAGAGATAGGGAGGGTTGTCGGGGCTGGGGGAGGTTACAGAGATAGGGAGGGTCGTCGGGACTGGAGGAGGTTACAGAGATAGGGAGGGTTATAGGGGCTGGAGGAGGTCACAGAGATTGAGAGGGTTGTAGGGGCTGGAGGAGGTTATGGAGATAGGGAAGGATGTTGGGACTGGAGGTTACAGAGATAGGGAAGGTTGTAGGGGCTGGAGGAGGTTACAGAGATAGGGAAGGTTGTAGGGGCTGGAGGAGGTTACAGAGCTAGGGAGGGTTGTCAGGACTGGAGGAGGTTACAGTGATAGTGAGTGTTGTCGGGACTGGAGGAGGTTAGAGAGATTGAGAGGGTTCTCGGGGCTGGACGAGGTTACAGTGATAGGGAGGGTTGTAGGGGCTGGACGAGGTTACAGAGATAGGGAGGGTTGTCGGGACTGGAGGAGGTTACAGAGATAGGGAGGGTTGTCGGGACTGGAGGAGGTTACAGAGATAGGGAGGGTTGTCGGGACTGGAGGAGGTTACAGAGATAGGGAGGGTTGTCGGGACTGGAGGAGGTTACAGAGATAGGGAGGGTTGTCTGGGATGAAGATGACGACAGAGATAGGGAGGGTTGTCGGGGCTGGGGGAGGTTACAGAGATAGGGAGGGTTGTCGGGACTGGAGGAGGTTACAGAGATAGGGAGGGTTGTCCGGGATGAAGATGACGACAGAGATAGGGAGGGTTGTCGGGACTGGAGGAGGTTACAGAGATAGGGAGGGTTGTCCGGGATGAAGATGACGACAGAGATAGGGAGAGGACGCTGGAGGGATTTGAAGGCAGAGACGTTTAATGAAAATCTGAGGTGTAGGCAGGCCAGGAGTTAATTGTTACGTTCTCTCCAAACCCTGAGATAACTGCAGCACGAATTCCTTATTCTCAGTACCCTACATGCCTTGCAATGGAGGCCAAGTGTCCGAATCAGCCCACCCAGCTAACACAATGACCTGTGTTAGCCTTTTGTATGGGTCAAACCACGGGACATCCGCCACTTTGGCAAGGGATTCCCCTCACCTCAGCTCCTTGCGTCCCAAAACACGCACGTCCTTGCAGCATTCCCGGATTTCCAGTGTAGTGGCCGAATGGTTCTCCAGCTCGGGGTTGTCGAAGGTGATCTGTGGAATGGGGGAAGAGGGAGAGAGTGACCAAGCCCGTCAGCTGACAGTCTTAACTCCCTTCTGTACAGCACCTGTCACCAACTGCGAAAGTCGCAAAGTCTTTCACAGTCACTCAACGACTGTCATATTTTTTTTTGAGAGCAGAGTCACCTTTGTAGCATAGGAAATGCAGCTATTTTCACACAGCAAGATCCCAGGTCAAATGTTTTCCTCTTTGAGGGGTGAATACTGGGTCCTGGCGTCAATACTGACCCTCCGACAGTGCGGCCCTCCCTCAGTACTGACCCTCCGACAGTGCGGCACTGCCTCAGTACTGACCCTCCGACAGTGCGGCCCTCCCTCAGTACTGACCCTCCGACAGTGCGGCACTGCCTCAGTACTGACCCTCCGACAGTGCGGCCCTCCCTCAGTACTGACCCTCCGACAGTGCGGCCCTCCCTCAGTACTGACCCTCCCACAGTGCGGCCCTCCCTCAGTACTGACCCTCCCACAGTGCGGCCCTCCCTCAGTACTGACCCTCCCACAGTGCGGCCCTCCGACAGTGCGACCCTCCCTCAGTACTGACCCTCCCACAGTGCGGCCCTCCCTCAGTACTGACCCTCCGACAGTGCGGCACTCCCTCAGTACCGGCGCCGGGAGAGTCGGCCTGGATTACGGGGCTCAAATCGTGGGATGAAGTTCGTCTTGTGATAAAGGGACACAAATAAATATTTTTGCAGTTGTGAGAGGAGGGGCGGGCGGGCGGGCGGGGTGGGGGGGGAGGTGGTGAGTGGTGGTGGGGAAAGAGTTCATTTGCATTGACCGTCATTCAGTGACACAGGGCAGTGGGGAGAAAGCAACGCCTCTCTCTCCAAACGATAGTCCTGCTCGACTGACCTTACTTCACCCTCTGTCGATGGCCCAAATCTGACCTCAGGGTCGCCAAGGGGGGTTAAAGGTCAGCTGTTGATCCGTATGTCGCTCACCTCACTTGCTTTGTCCAGAAATTCCACTGGGTTCTGTGCTTTGACGAACTCCATCAGTGTGAACCGGTGGTACAACGTGTAGTCCCCCTCTGCGTATCCTTCAGCCTGCAAGAAACAGACCCAAACATCACTGTGGAAACCGGCCAACTGCTCTGAAAGACACCAAGACGACAGGCACCGTGCCTCCTGTCTCACTCGCATGTTACACCCAACCTGCTTTGAGAGATTATTATCTATCGGCGCGCTCAAAGTTCAGACAGTCCAGACTGTCGTGGAGACGCGACCCGGGGGGGGGGCAGGTCTCACTCCGGACTGGAGCCAATCCGGTGTGCGGTGTCGGCAACGGGCCCCGGTGTGGCACTGAGACACACACGCGACAGGGGAGGGCGGGGGGGGGGCGGGTTTCCTGCTCCTGATCACAGGACGGTGACTGCAGTTGGCAGCTGCCCGCGCTGACAGTGGGAGGAGGAAGAGCCACGATGGCTCCCAGTCAATCGAATCGCAGACTGACATACATCGTGAAGGGTCACACATTGATAAAGAACACTCGGGAGAATGGAAAGGGAACATAAGACAAGAAATAGGAGGAGGAGGAGGCCGTTCGGCCCCTCGAGCCTGCTCTCCCATTCAGTAAGATCACGGCTGATCTTCGACCTCATCTCCACTTTCCCGCCCTCTCCCCGTATCCCACAATTCCCACAGTGTCCAAAAATCTCTCGATCTCCGTCTTGAATATATTCAACGACTGAGCACCCACAGCTCTCTGGGGTAGAGAATTCCAAAGGTTCACAACCCTCGGAGTGAAGACATTTCTCCTCATCTCAGTCCCAAATGGCCGACCCCTTATCCTGAGACTGTGACCCCGCCCCTCTCCCACCCTCCCCCAGTTCCAGACTCTCCAGCCTCTCAGCATCTACCCTGTCAAACCCTCTCAGAATTTTATACATTTCAATGAGATCACCTCTCATTCTTCGAAACGCCAGGGAATATCATAGAGTCATAGAGAGATACAGCACTGAAACAGGCCCTTCGGCCCACCGAGCCTGTGCCGACCATCAACCACCCATTTATACTAATCCTGCATTAATCCCATATTCCCTACCACATCCCCACCTTCCCTCAATCCTCCTACCACCTACCTACACTAGGGGCAATTTACAATGGCCAATTTACCTATCAACCCGCAAGGGGAAGTGGGCAAGGGATTGGCAAATGGAATTTAACGCAGACAAGTGTGAAGCGATGCATTTTGGGAAGTTAAACCAGGGCAGGACATATACAGTGAACGGCAGGGCCCTGGGGAGTGTTGTTAAGCAGAGAGACCTTGGGTGCAAGTACATAGTTCCCTGCAAACACAGGTAGACAGGGTGGTGAAGAAGGCGTATGGCATGCTTGCCTTCATCGGCCGAGGCACTGAGTACAAGAGTTGGGACGTCATGTTACAATTGTACATAACGTTGGTTAGGCCGCATTTGGAGTACCGTGTGCAGTTCTGGTCGCCGCACGACAGGAAAGATGTGATTAAGCTAGAGAGGGTGCAGAAAAGATTCACAAGGATGTTGCCTGGTTTGGAGGGCTTGAGTGATAGAGAGATTGGATAGGCTGGGTCTGTTTTCCCTGGAGCGAAGGATAGGGTAGATAGCCAGAGTCTGTTTCCCATGGTAGGGGTGACTAAAACTAGAGGGCGTAGATTTAAGGTGAGAGGGAGGAGATTTAAAGGGGATCCAAGGGGTAAATTTTTCACACAAAGAATAGTGGGTATCTGGAATGATCTGCCTGAGGAGGTGGTGGAGGCAGGAACAGTAGCGACATTTAAGAGGCATCTGGAGAGGTACTTGAATGAGAAAGGCATAGAGGGATATGGAATTAATGCAGGTAGGTGGGATTAGTATAGATAGGTATTATGGTCGGCATGGACACGGTGGGCCGAAGGGCCTGTTTCTATGCTGTACGACTCTATGACTCTTTGGCGGTGGGAGGAAACCAGAGCACCCGGCGGAAACCCACACGGTCACAGGGAGAACTTGCAAACTCCGCACAGGCAGTACCCAGAACCGAACCCGGGTCGCTGGAGCTGTGAGGCTGCAGTGCTAACCACTGTGCCGTCCAGTCTACACAATCTTTCCTCATCGGACAATCCCCGCATTCCAGGAATCAGTCCAGTGAATCTTCGTTACGCTCCCTGCCAGACAGAATGATACCTGGACTCCAAGGGTTAAAGAACGAGGAGAGATTACACAAACTGGGGATGTATTCCTTAGGTAAGGATACTAAAACTGTACACTGTTTTATAAAGAACCATGGAATCATATTCCACTCCTTCAGGAGGAGAGCAAAGGAACAGGAGGAGGCCCATTCAGCCCCTTCTCCAGCCTGTTACACTGGAACAGGAGGAGGCCCATTCAGCCCCTTCTCCAGCCTGTTACACGGGAACAGGAGGAGGCCCATTCAGCCCCTTCTCCAGCCTGTTACACGGGAACAGGAGGAGGCCCATTCAGCCCCTTCTCCAGCCTGTTACACTGGAACAGGAGGAGGCCCATTCAGCCCCTTCTCCAGCCTGTTACACTGGAACAGGAGGAGGCCCATTCAGCCCCTTCTCCAGCCTGTTACACTGGAACAGGAGGAGGCCCATTCAGCCCCTTCTCCAGCCTGTTACACGGGAACAGGAGGAGGCCCATTCAGCCCCTTCTCCAGCCTGTTACACGGGAACAGGAGGAGGCCCATTCAGCCCCTTCTCCAGCCTGTTACACTGGAACAGGAGGAGGCCCATTCAGCCCCTTCTCCAGCCTGTTACACTGGAACAGGAGGAGGCCCTTTCAGCCCCTTCTCCAGCCTGTTACACGGGAACAGGAGGAGGCCCATTCAGCCCCTTCTCCAGCCTGTTACACTGGAACAGGAGGAGGCCCTTTCAGCCCCTTCTCCAGCCTGTTACACGGGAACAGGAGGAGGCCCATTCAGCCCCTTCTCCACCCTGTTACACGGGAACAGGAGGAGGCCCATTCAGACCCTTCCCCAGCCTGTTACACTGGGACAGGAGGAGGCCCATTCAGCCCCTTCTCCAGCCTGTTACACTGGAACAGGAGGAGGCCCATTCAGCCCCTTCTCCAGCCTGTTACACTGGAACAGGAGGAGGCCCATTCAGCCCCTTCTCCAGCCTGTTACACTGGAACAGGAGGAGGCCCATTCAGCCCCTTCACCAGCCTGTTACACAGGAACAGGAGGAGGCCCATTCAGACCCTTCCCCAGCCTGTTACACTGGAACAGGAGGAGGCCCATTCAGCCCCTTCTCCAGCCTGTTACACTGGAACAGGAGGAGGCCCA
>NC_090398.1:2064046-2179653 GCF_036365525.1 Heterodontus francisci
ACTCCCTCTCATTCTCACACACACACACACAACTCCCTCTCATTCTCACACACACACACACAACTCCCTCTCATTCTCACACACACACACACAACTCCCTCTCATTCTCACACACACACACAACTCCCTCTCATTCTCACACACACACACACAACTCCCTCTCATTCTCACACACACACACAACTCCCTCTCATTCTCACACACACACACACAACTCCCTCTCATTCTCACACACACACAACTCCCTCTCATTCTCACACACACACAACTCCCTCTCATTCTCACACACACACACACAACTCCCTCTCATTCTCACACACACACACACACAACTCCCTCTCATTCTCACACACACACACACACAACTCCCTCTCATTCTCACACACACACACACACAACTCCCTCTCATTCTCACACACACACACACACAACTCCCTCTCATTCTCACACACACACACACACAACTCCCTCTCATTCTCACACACACACACACACAACTCCCTCTCATTCTCACACACACACACACACAACTCCCTCTCATTCTCACACACACACACACACAACTCCCTCTCATTCTCACACACACACACACACAACTCCCTCTCATTCTCACACACACACACACACAACTCCCTCTCATTCTCACACACACACACACACAACTCCCTCTCATTCTCACACACACACACACACAACTCCCTCTCATTCTCACACACACACACACAACTCCCTCTCATTCTCACACACACACACACAACTCCCTCTCATTCTCACACACACACACACAACTCCCTCTCATTCTCACACACACACACACACAACTCCCTCTCATTCTCACACACACACACACAACTCCCTCTCATTCTCACACACACACACACAACTCCCTCTCATTCTCACACACACACACACAACTCCCTCTCATTCTCACACACACACACAACTCCCTCTCATTCTCACACACACACACACAACTCCCTCTCATTCTCACACACACACACACAACTCCCTCTCATTCTCACACACACACACACAACTCCCTCTCATTCTCACACACACACACACAACTCCCTCTCATTCTCACACACACACACACAACTCCCTCTCATTCTCACACACACACACACAACTCCCTCTCATTCTCACACACACACACACAACTCCCTCTCATTCTCACACACACACACACAACTCCCTCTCATTCTCACACACACACACACAACTCCCTCTCATTCTCACACACACACACACAACTCCCTCTCATTCTCACACACACACACACAACTCCCTCTCATTCTCACACACACACACACAACTCCCTCTCATTCTCACACACACACACACAACTCCCTCTCATTCTCACACACACACACACAACTCCCTCTCATTCTCACACACACACACAACTCCCTCTCATTCTCACACACACACACACAACTCCCTCTCATTCTCACACACACACACACAACTCCCTCTCATTCTCACACACACACACACAACTCCCTCTCATTCTCACACACACACACACAACTCCTCTCATTCTCACACACACACACACAACTCCCTCTCATTCTCACACACACACACAACTCCCTCTCATTCTCACACACACACACACAACTCCCTCTCATTCTCACACACACACACACAACTCCCTCTCATTCTCACACACACACACACACTCCCTCTCATTCTCACACACACAGTCACCCCCTCTCATTCTCTCACACACAGTCACCCCCTCTCATTCTCTCACACACAGTCACCCCTCTCATTCTCTCACACACAGTCACCCCCTCTCATTCTCTCACACACAGTCACCCCCTCTCATTCTCTCACACACAGTCACCCCCTCTCATTCTCTCACACACAGTCACCCCCTCTCATTCTCTCACACACAGTCACCCCCTCTCATTCTCTCACACACAGTAACCCCTCTCATTCTCTCACACAGTAACCCCCTCTCATTCTCTCACACACAGTAACCCCCTCTCATTCTCTCACACACAGTAACCCCTCTCATTCTCTCACACACAGTAACCCCCTCTCATTCTCTCACACACAGTAACCCCCTCTCATTCTCTCACACACAGTAACCCCCTCTCATTCTCTCACACACAGTAACCCCCTCTCATTCTCTCACACACAGTAACCCCCTCTCATTCTCACACACACAGTAACCCCCTCTCATTCTCACACACACAGTAACCCCTCTCATTCTCACACACACAGTAACCCCCTCTCATTCTCACACACACAGTAACCCCCTCTCATTCTCACACACACAGTAACCCCTCTCATTCTCACACACACAGTAACCCCCTCTCATTCTCACACACACAGTAACCCCCTCTCATTCTCACACACACAGTAACCCCCTCTCATTCTCACACACACAGTAACCCCCTCTCATTCTCACACACACAGTAACCCCCTCTCATTCTCTCACACACAGTAACCCCCTCTCATTCTCTCACACACAGTAACCCCCTCTCATTCTCTCACACACAGTAACCCCCTCTCATTCTCTCACACACAGTAACCCCCTCTCATTCTCTCACACACAGTAACCCCCTCTCATTCTCTCACACACAGTAACCCCCTCTCATTCTCTCACACACAGTAACCCCCTCTCATTCTCTCACACACAGTAACCCCCTCTCATTCTCTCACACACAGTAACCCCCTCTCATTCTCTCACACACAGTAACCCCCTCTCATTCTCTCACACACAGTATCTCTCATTCTCACACACACAGTAACCCCCTCTCATTCTCACACACACAGTAACCCCCTCTCATTCTCACACACACAGTAACCCCCTCTCATTCTCACAACACACAGTAACCCCCTCTCATTCTCTCACACACAGTAACCCCCTCTCATTCTCTCACACACAGTAACCCCCTCTCATTCTCTCACACACAGTAACCCCCTCTCATTCTCTCACACACAGTAACCCCCTCTCATTCTCTCACACACAGTAACCCCCTCTCATTCTCTCACACACAGTAACCCCCTCTCATTCTCTCACACACAGTAACCCCCTCTCATTCTCTCACACACAGTAACCCCCCTCTCATTCTCACACACACAGTAACCCCCTCTCATTCTCTCACACACAGTAACCCCCTCTCATTCTCTCACACACAGTAACCCCCTCTCATTCTCACACACACACAACCCCCTCTCATTCTCACACACACACAACCCCCTCTCATTCTCACACACACAGTAACCCCCTCTCATTCTCACACACAGGAACCCCCTCTCATTCTCTCACACACAGTAACCCCCTCTCATTCTCACACACAGGAACCCCCTCTCATTCTCACACACAGGAACCCCCTCTCATTCTCACACACAGGAACCCCCTCTCATTCTCACACACAGGAACCCCCTCTCATTCTCTCACACAGTAACCCCCTCTCATTCTCACACACACACAACCCCCTCTCATTCTCACACACACACAACCCCCTCTCATTCTCACACACACACAACCCCCTCTCATTCTCACACACAGGAACCCCCTCTCATTCTCACAGCACTTTCAATCTCTCATCCACACCCTTAACAGGAGAAGCGTCCTCTGTTTTACACTCCACACCCTCTCCCTCCCCCTCTCTCTCTATTCCTTTCTCTCTCTCTCTCTCTGGCAAGCCCATGGCTTTCAGCTCAATTCACGAGCAAGCCAGCAGAAACATTTAACAAGACAATAACGCGGAGATGCTCTTGCTGAAGAAACAGACTGTGTCTGGATGACCTTACCTCTGCCCCAGGCAGGCTCCGCTCCTCTCCTCTCCTCTCCTCTCTCTGCCTTCTTCTCTCTTCTCTTCGCAGCTTTGAGTGGGGGAGGTTTTTTTTTTGTTGTTTGTTCTGTTGAATCCCTCAATCAATCCAAGAGAAAAAGGGAAAAATAACTGTTCCCCTCCAGGCAGAAATCTCTGGGGTTAGAAAACTCCCAAAGCCAGGAGGGAGATAAGGAAGGAGGGGTGAGCAAAGGCAAAGATGAAAGTGAAACAAACCCAGGAATCCTTTCCCAAATCTCCAGGCCCCACTTTTCACTCCCTTCTCCTGAAAGGAAAAAGGGAAGGAGGAAATGGAGAGAGAGAGAGAAGGTGGCAAAGAAAGTGAAACTCTTGCTTGTGATTGGGAGCCAGAGGAGGGAAGGGGAGGGGACCTCTCCTCTCCCGGAGCCTTCCAGAGGGAACAACTCTTCCACCTCCTGGGATCTTCCTGCGCCCTTCTTTCCCCCACCTCCCTCGCCCAGTTGGTGACGTCTTCCAAGAGCTGGGAGCCAAGGGGATGGGATTCAGCCAATAGGGAAGCGGCTTGGGAGGTTCTGCAGCAAGCAGGAAGTGAGAGAGAGGGAGAGGTGGAAAGGAGAGAGAGATTTCAACCCTCACACTCACTCCCTCCCTCCCTCTCACACTCACTCCCTCCCTCTCACACTCAGTCCATCATAAACCCTCTCACACTCAGTCCCTCCCTCTCACACTCAGTCCATCATAAACCCTCTCACACTCAGTCCATCATAAACCCTCTCACACTCAGTCCATCATAAACCCTCTCACACTCAGTCCATCATAAACCCTCTCACACTCAGTCCATCATAAACCCTCTCACACTCAGTCCATCATAAACCCTCTCACACTCAGTCCATCATAAACCCTCTCACACTCAGTCCATCATAAACCCTCTCACACTCAGTCCATCATAAACCCTCTCACACTCACTCCGTCCCTCCCTCACACTCAGTCCATCATAAACCCTCTCACACTCACTCCGTCCCTCCCTCACACTCAGTCCATCATAAACCCTCTCACACTCAGTCCATCATAAACCCTCTCACACTCAGTCCATCATAAACCCTCTCACACTCAGTCCATCATAAACCCTCTCACACTCAGTCCCTCCCTCTCACACTCAGTCCATCATAAACCCTCTCACACTCAGTCCATCATAAACCCTCTCACACTCACTCCGTCCCTCCCTCACACTCAGTCCATCATAAACCCTCTCACACTCACTCCGTCCCTCCCTCACCCATCCTCTCACACTCACTCCGTCCCTCCCTCACACTCAGTCCATCATAAACCCTCTCACACTCACTCCGTCCCTCCCTCACCCATCCTCTCACACTCACTCCCTCCCTCCCTCTCACACTCAGTCCATCATAAACCCTCTCACACTCACTCCCTCCCTCTCACATTCAGTCCATCATAAACCCTCTCACACTCACTCCCTCCCTCTCACACTCAGTCCATCATAAACCCTCTCACACTCACTCCCTCCCTCTCACACTCAGTCCATCATAAACCCTCTCACACTCAGTCCATCATAAACCCTCTCACACTCACTCCGTCTCTCCCTCCCTCTCACACTCAGTCCATCATAAACCCTCTCACACTCACTCCGTCTCTCCCTCCCTCTCACACTCAGTCCATCATAAACCCTCTCACACTCACTCCGTCCCTCCCTCACCCTCCCTCCCTCTCACACTCAGTCCATCATAAACCCTCTCACACTCACTCCGTCCCTCCCTCACCCTCCCTCCCTCCCTCCCTCTCACACTCAGTCCATCATAAACCCTCTCACACTCACTCCGTCCCTCCCTCACCCTCCCTCCCTCTCCCTCCCTCTCACACTCAGTCCATCATAAACCCTCTCACACTCACTCCGTCCCTCCCTCGCCCTCCCTCCCTCTCAGTCCATCATAAACCCTCTCACACTCACTCCATCCCTCCCTCACCCATCCTCTCACACTCAGTCCATCATAAACCCTCTCACACTCACTCCGTCCCTCCCTCACCCTCCCTCCCTCTCACACTCAGTCCATCATAAACCCTCTCACACTCACTCCATCCCTCCCTCACCCATCCTCTCACACTCACTCCGTCCCTCCCTCACCCTCCCTCACACTCAGTCCATCATAAACCCTCTCACACTCACTCCATCCCTCCCTCACCCATCCTCTCACACTCAGTCCATCATAAACCCTCTCACACTCACTCCATCCCTCCCTCACCCATCCTCTCACACTCAGTCCATCATAAACCCTCTCACACTCACTCCATCCCTCCCTCACCCATCCTCTCACACTCACTCCATCCCTCCCTCACCCATTCTCTCAGACTCACTCCATCATAAACCATCTCACACTCACTCCATCCCTCCCTCACCCATCCTCTCACACTCACTCCATCCCTCCCTCACCCATTCTCTCAGACTCACTCCATCATAAACCCTCTCACACTCACTCCATCCCTCCCTCACCCACCCTCTCACACTCAGTCCATCATAAACCCTCTCACACTCACTCCATCCCTCCCTCACCCATCCTCTCACACTCAGTCCATCATAAACCCTCTCACACTCACTCCATCCCTCCCTCACCCATCCTCTCACACTCAGTCCATCATAAACCCTCTCACACTCACTCCATCCCTCCCTCACCCATCCTCTCACACTCACTCCATCCCTCCCTCACCCACCCTCCCAGACTCACTCCATCATAAACCCTCTCACACTCACTCCATCATATACCTTCTCACACTCACTCCATCCCTCCCTCACCGACCCTCCCAGACTCACTCCATCATATACCCTCTCACACTCACTCCATCATAAACCATCTCACACTCACTCCATCCCTCCCTCACCCATCCTCTCACACTCACTCCATCCCTCCCTCACCCATTCTCTCAGACTCACTCCATCATAAACCCTCTCAGGCTCACTCCATCATAAACCCTCTCACACTCACTCCATCCCTCCCTCACTCATCCTCTCACACTCACTCCATCCCTCCCACACCGACCCTCCCAGACTCACTCCATCATAAACCCTCTCACACTCACTCCATCATAAACCATCTCACACTCACTCCATCCCTCCCTCACCCATCCTCTCACACTCACTCCATCCCTCCCTCACCCATTCTCTCAGACTCACTCCATCATAAACCCTCTCAGACTCACTCCATCATAAACCCTCTCACACTCACTCCATCCCTCCCTCACCCATCCTCTCACACTCACTCCATCCCTCCCTCACCGACCCTCCCAGACTCACTCCATCATAAACCCTCTCACACACACTCCATCATAAACCTTCTCACACTCACTCCATCATTAACCCTCTCACACTCACTCCATCCCTCCCTCACCCATCCTCTCACACTCACTCCATCCCTCCCTCACCCATTCTCTCACACTCACTCCATCATAAACCCTCTCACACTCACTCCATCCCTCCCTCACCCATCCTCTCACACTCACTCCATCCCTCCCTCACCCACCCTCCCAGACTCACTCCATCATAAACCCTCTCACACTCACTCCATCATAAACCTTCTCACACTCACTCCATCTGTCCCTCACCCACCCTCTCACACTCACCCCATCATAAACCCTCTAACACTCACTCCATCCCTCCCTCACCCACCCTCTCACACTCACTCCATCATAAACCCTCTCACACTCACTACATCATAAACCCTCTCACACTCACTCCATCCCTCCCTCACCCATCCTCTCACACTCCATCATAAACCCTCTCACACTCACTCCATCCCTCCCTCATCCACCCTCACACATTCACTCCAACCCGACCTCACCCACCCTCTCACACTCACTCCATCATAAACCCTTTCACACTCACTCCATCATAAACCCTCTCACACTCACTCCATCCCTCCCTCACCCACCCTCTCACACTCACTCCATCATAACCCCTCCCACACTCACTCCATCCCACCCTCACACACTCACTCCATCATAAACTCTCTCACTCTCAGTCCATCCCGACCTCACCCACCCTCTCACACTCACTCCATCCGTCCCTCATCTACCCTCTCACACTCACTCCATCATAAACCCTCTCACACTCACTCCATCCCTCCCTCACCCACTCTCACACTCATTCCATCATAAACCCTCTCACACTCACTCCATCCCTCCCTCACCCACTCTCACACTCATTCCATCCCTCCCTCATCAACCATCTCACACTCACTCCATCCCTCCCTCACACACTCACTCCAACCCTCCCTCACCCATCCTCTCACACTGACTCCATCATAAACCATCTCACACTCACTCCATTATAAAACCTCTCAAACTCACTCCACCCTCCCTCATCAACCCTCTCATTCTCACTCCATCCCATCTTCATCAACCCTCTCACACTCACTCTATCCCATCTTCATCAACCCTCTCACACTAGTACCATTCCTCCCCATCCACCTTCTCACAGTCACACCATCCCTCCCTCACCCATCCTCTCACACTCCATCATAAACCCTCTCACACTCACTCCATCCCTCCCTCATCCACCCTCTCACACTCATTCCATCCCTCCCTCACCCACCTTCTCTCACTCACTCCATCATAAACCCTTTCACACTCACTCCATCATAAACCCTCTCACACTCACTCCATCCCTCCCTCACCCATTCTCTCAGATTCACTCCATCATAAACCCTCTCACATTCACTCCATCCCTTCCTCACCCACCCTCCCAGACTCACTCCATCATAAACCCTCTCACACTCACTCCATCATAAACCTTCTCACACTCACTCCATCCCTCCCTCACCCATCCTCTCACACTCACTCCATCCCTCCCTCACCCACCCTCCCAGACTCACTCCATCATAAACCCTCTCACACTCACTCCATCATAAACCTTCTCACACTCACTCCATCCGTCCCTCACCCACCCTCTCACACTCACTCCATCAGAAACCCTCTAACACTCACTCCATCCCTCCCTCACCAACCCTCTCACACTCAATCCATCATAGACCCTCTCACACTCACTCTATCCCTCCCTCACCCACCCTCTCACACTCACTCCATCATAAACCCTCTCACACTCACTCCATCATAACCCCTCTCACACTCACTCCATCCCACCCTCACACACTCACTCCATCATAAACTCTCTCACTCTCAGTCCATCCCGACCTCACCCACCCTCTCACACTCACTCCATCATAAACCCTCTCACACTCACTCCATCCTTCCCTCATCTACCCTCTCACACTCACTCCATCATAAACCCTCTCACACTCACTCCATCCCTCCCTCACACACTCACTCCATCATAAACTCTCTCACTCTCAGTCCATCCCGACCTCACCCACCCTCTCACACTCACTCCATCATAAACCCTCTCACACTCACTCCATCCGTCCCTCATCTACCCTCTCACACTCACTCCATCATAAACGCTCTCACACTCACTCCATCCCTCAATCATCAACTCTCTCACACTCAATCCATCCCTCCCTCATCAACCATCTCACACTCACTCCATCCCTCCCTCACACACTCACTCCATCCCTCCCTCACCCATCCTCTCACACTGACTCCATCATAAACCATCTCACACTCACTCCATTATAAAACCTCTCAAACTCACTCCACCCTCCCTCATCAACCATCTCACACTCACTCCATTATAAAACCTCTCAAACTCACTCCACCCTCCCTCATCAACCCTCTCATTCTCACTCCATCCCATCTTCATCAACCCTCTCACACTCACTCTATCCCATCTTCATCAACCCTCTCACACTAGTACCATTCCTCCCCATCCACCTTCTCACAGTCACACCATCGTAAGCCCTCTCACACTCATTCCATCCCTCCCTCACCCACCCTCTCTCACTCACTCCATCATTAACCCTCTCACACTCACTCCATCCTTCCCTCATCAACCCTCTCACACTCACTCCATCCCATCTTCATCAACCTCTCACACTCATTCCATCCCATCTTCATCAACCCTCTCACACTAGTACCATTCCTCCCCATCCACCCTCTCACACTCACACCATCGTAAGCCCTCTCACACTCATTCCATCCCTCCCTCACCCACCCTCTCTCACTCACTCCATCATTAACCCTCTCACATTCACTCCATCCTTCCCTCATCAACCATCTCACACTCTCTCCATCCCTCCCTCATCCATCCTCTCACACTCACTCCATCATAAACCCTCTCACACTCACTCCATCCCTCCCTCACCCACCGTCACACACTCACTCCATCCTTCTTTCACACACTCACTCCATCCCTCCCTCACACACTCACCCCATCCCTCCCGCACCCACCCTCTCACACTCATTCAATCCCTCCCTCACCCACACTCTCACACTAACTCCCTCATCAACCCTCTCACACTATCTCCATCCCTCCCTCATCAACCCTCTCACTCACGCCATCACATCTTCATCAACCCTCCCACACTCACTCCATCCCAACTTCATCAACCCTTTCTCACTCACTCCATCCCTCCCTCATCCACCCTCACACACTCACTCCATCATGAACCCTTTCACACTGACAACATCCGTCACTCATCTACCTCTCACACTCACTCCATCCCTCCGTCATCAAACCTCTCACACTCACTCCATCCCTCCCCCATCCAACCTCTCACACTCACTCCACCATAGACCCTCTCACTCACTTCATTATAAACTCCCTCACACTCACTCCATCCCTCCCTCATCAACACACTCATATTCACTCCATCCCTCCCTTATCCACCCTCTGACACTCACTCCATCACTCCCTCATTCACCCTTTCACATTCACTCCATCCCTTCCTCATCAACCCTCTCACACCCATTCCATCCTAAACCCTCTCAGACTCACTCCATCCCTCCCTCATCAACTGTCTCACACCCACTCCATCATTCCCAGAGAGTCAGCACAACCCTCTCACACTCAATCCATCCCTCCCTCATCAACCCTTTCACACTCACACCATCCCTCATTCATCCATCCTCTCACACTCACTCCATCCCTCCTTCATCCACCCTCTCAAACTCACTCATCATTAACCCTCTCACACTCATTTCGTCACTCCCTCATCAACCCTCTCACACTCATACCATCCATTCCTCATCCACCATCTCACACTCACTCCATCCCTCCCTCATCCATCCTCTCACACTCACTCCATCATAAACCCTTTCACATTCACTCCATCCCTCCCTCATCAACCCTCTCACACCCATTCCATCCTAAACCCTCTCAAACTCATTCCATCTCTCCCTCATCAACTCTCTCACACTCACTCCATCCCACGCTCATCAAACCTCTCACACTCACTCCATCCCTCGCTCATTAAACCTCTCACTCTCACTCCATCCCTCCCTTATCCACCCTCTCACACTCACTCCATCATAAACTTTCTCACACTCATTTCTTCCCTCCCTCATCCACCCTCTCACACTCACTCAATCATCAACCCTCTCACACACAATCCCTCCCTCCCTCATCAACCCTCTCACACTCACTCCATCCCTCCCTCACCCACACTTTCACACTCACTCCATCCTTCCCTCACCCACACTTTCACAGTCACTCCATCCCTCCCTCACCCACCCTCTCACACTCACTCCATCCCTCCCTCACCCACCCTCTCACACTCACTCCATCATAAACCCTCTCACACTCACTCCATCCCTCCCTCATCTACCATCTCACACTCACTCCATCCCTCCCTCACCCACACTTTCACACTCACTCCATCCCTCCCTCACCCACCCTCTCACACTCACTCCATCATAAACCCTCTCACACTCACTCCATCCCTCCCTCACCCAACCTCTCACACTCACTCCATCATAAACCCTTTCACACTCACTCCATCCTTCCCTCATCAACCATCTCACACTCACTCCATCATAAACCCTCTCAAACTCACTCCACCCTCCCTCATTAACCCTCTCACACTCTCTCCATCCCTCCCTCATCCATCCTCTCACACTCACTCCATCATAAACCCTCTCACACTCACTCCATCCCTCCCTCACCCACCCTCACACACTCACTCCATCATAAACCCTCTCACACTCACTCCATCCTTCTTTCACACACTCACTCCATCCCTCCCTCACACACTCACCCCATCCCACCCTCGCCCACCCTCTCACACTCATTCAATCCCTCCCTCACCCACACTCTCACACTAACTCCCTCATCAACTCTCTCACACTATCTCCATCCCTCCCTCATCAACCCTCTCACTCACGCCATCACATCTTCATCAACCCTCCCACACTCACTCCATCCCAACTTCATCAACCCTTTCTCACTCACTCCATCCCACCCTCAACCACCCTCTCACACTTATTCCATCCCTCCCTCATCCACCCTCTCTTACTCACTCCATCCCTCCCTCATCCACCCTCACACACTCACTCCATCATGAACCCTTTCACACTCACAACATCCGTCACTCATCTACCTCTCACACTCACTCCATCCCTCCGTCATCAAACCTCTCACACTCACTCCATCCCTCCCCCATCCAACCTCTCACACTCACTCCACCATAGACCCTCTCACTCACTTCATTATAAACTCCCTCACACTCACTCCATCCCTCCCTCATCAACACACTCATATTCACTCCATCCCTCCCTTATCCACCCTCTGACACTCACTCCATCACTCCCTCATTCACCCTTTCACATTCACTCCATCCCTCCCTCATCAACCCTCTCACACTCATTCCATCCTAAACCCTCTCAGACTCACTCCATCCCTCCCTCATCAACTGTCTCACACCCACTCCTTCATTCCCAGAGAGTCAGCACAACCCTCTCATACTCAATCCATCCCTCCCTCATCAACCCTTTCACACTCACACCATCCCTCATTCATCCATCCTCTCACACTCGCTCCATCCCTCCTTCATCAACCCTCTCACACCCATTCCATCCTAAACCCTCTCAAACTCATTCCATCTCTCCCTCATCAACTCTCTCACACTCACTCCATCCCACGCTCATCAAACCTCACACTCACTCCATCCCTCGCTCATTAAACCTCTCACACTCACTCCATCCCTCCTTTATCCACACTCTCACACTCACTCAATCATAAACCCTCTCATACTCAATCCCTCCCTCCCTCATCAACCCTCTCACATTCACACCATCCATTCCTCATCTACCATCTCACACTCACTCCATCCCTCCCTCACCCACACTTTCACACTAACTCCATCCCTCATTCAACAACCCTCTCACATTCCCTCCATCATTCCCAGAGAGTATGCTCAACCCTCTCACGCTCATTCTATTTCTCCCTCATCAACACTCTCACACCCACTCCATCCCTCCCTCATCAACCCTCTCACATTCATTCCATCCCTCCCTCATCCACACTCTCACTCCTTCCCTCCCTCATCCATCCTCTCACACTCACTCCATGATATACCATCTCACTCACTCCATCATAAATCCTTTCACACTCTCACCATCCCTCCCTCATCAACCCTCTCACACTCACTCCATCGCTCCCTCATCCACACTCTCACTCCTTCCCTCCCTCATCAACCCTCTCACACCCACTCCATCATAGACCCTCTCACACTCACTCCATTCCTCCCTCATCAACACTCTCACACTCATTCCATCACAAACCCTCTCAGACTCACTCCATCCCTCCGTCATCCAATCTCTCACACTCACTCCATCATATCCCCTCTCACTCACTCCATCATAAACTCCCTCACACTCACTCCATCCCTCCCTCATCAACACTCTCATATTCACTCCATCCCTCCCTTATCCACCCTCTCACACTCACTCCATCATATACCCTCACACTCACTCCATCATAACCCCTCTCACAGTCACACCATCCCTCCCTCATCAACCCTCTCACATTCACTCCATGCCTCCCTCATCCACACTCTCACACTCATCCTTCCCTCCCTCATCAACCCTCTCACACCCATTCCATCATAACCCCACTCACACTCACTCCATACCTCCCTCATCAACCCTCTCACACTCATTCCATCCCTCCCTCATCAAACCTCTCACCCTCACTGCATCCCTACCTCATCAAATCACTCACACTCACTCCATCATATACCCTCTGAATCACTCCATCATAAACCCTCTAACACTCATTCCATCCCTCCCTCATCAACCCACTCACACTCACTCCATCCCTCCCTCATCCACCCTCTCACACTCACTCCATGATATACCATCTCACTCATTCCATCATAACCCCTCTCACACGCACTCCGTCCATCCTCATCAACCCACTCACACTCACTCCATCCCTCCCTCATCAAGCATTTCACACTCACTCCTTCCCTCCCTCATCAACCATCTCACACTCACTCCATCCCTCCCTCATCAACCCTCTCACACTCAAACCATCCCTCCCCATCAACCACCTCACACTCACTCCATCCCTCCCTCATCAATAGTCTCAAACACACTCCATCATTCGCAAAGAGTCAGCACAACCCTCTCATACTCACTTCATCCCTCCTTCATAAACCCTCTCACACTCACTCCATCCCTCCCTCATCCAGCCTCTCACACTCACTCCATCCCTCCCTCATCAACCCTCTCACACTCTCTCCGTCATTCCCAGAGAGTCAGCTCAACCCTCTCACACTCACTCCATACTTCCCTCATCAACCCTCTCACACTCACTCCATCATGAACCCTTTCACACTCACTCCATCCCTCCCACATCCACCCTCACACACTCACTCCATCATGAACTCTTTCACACTCACACCATCCCTCCCTCATCCGCCCTCTCACACTGACTCCATCTTAAACCCTCTCACACTCACACCATCGCTCCCTCATCCACCCTCACACACTCACTCCATCATGAACCCTTTCACACTCACACCATCCCTCCCTTATCCATCCACTCACACTCACTCCATCCCTCCCACATCCACCCTCACACACTCACTCCATCATGAACTCTTTCACACTCACACCATCCCTCCCTCATGCGCCCTCTCACACTGACTCCATCTTAAACCCTCTCACACTCACACCATCGCTCCCTCATCTGCCCTCACACACTCACTCCATCATGAACCCTTTCACACTCACACCATCCCTCCCTCATCCACCCTCTCACACTCACTCCATCCCTCCCTCATCAACCCTCTTACACTCACTCCATCTCTCCCCATCTACCCTCACGCTCTCAGTCCATCCCTCCCTCATCAACCCTTTCACACTCACACCATCCCTCCCTCATCCACCCTCTCACACTCACTCCATCCCTCCCTCACCCACCCTCTCACACTCACTCCATTCCTCCTTCATCAAATCTCTCACACTCACTCCATCCCTCTCTCATCACCCTCTTACACTCACTCCATCCCTCCCTCATCAAGCATTTAACACTCACTCCATCATAAACCCTCTCACACTCACTCCACCTCTCCCTCATCAACCCTCTCACACTCACACCATCCCTCCCTCATCAACCATCTCACATTCACTCTATCCCTCCCTCATCAAACCTCTCACACTCACGCCACCCCTCTCTCATCACCCTCTTACACTCACTCCATCCCTCCCTCATCAAGCATTTCACACTAACTCCATCATAAACCCTCTCACACTCACTCCACCCCTCCCTCATCAACCCTCTCACACTCACACCATCCCTCCCCCATCAACCATCTCACACTCACTCCATCATTCCCAGAGTGTCAACACAACCCTATTACACTCACTCCATCCCTCCCTCATCAACCCTTTCACACTCACAACATCATGAACCCCTATACACTCACACCATCCCTCCTTCATCCACCCTCTCACACAAACTCCATCATTAACCCTCTCACACTCATTTCTTCCCTCCCACATCAACCCTCTCACACTCACACCATCCATTCCTCATCCACCATCTCACACTCACTCCATCCCTCACTCATTCACCCTTTCACACTCACTCCATCCCTCCCTCAACAACCCTCACATTCCCTCCATCATTCCCAGAGAGTCAGCACAACCCTCTCGCACTCACTCTATCCCTCCCTCATCAACCCTCTCACACCCATTCCATCATAAACCCTCTCAAACGCATTCCATCTCTCCCTCATCAACTCTCTCACACTCACTCCATCCCACGCTCATCAAACCTCTCACACTCACCCCATCATTTACCCTCTCACTCACTCCATCATAAACCCCCTCACACACACTCCATCCCTCCTTCATCAACTCTTTCACACTCACACCATCCATTCCTCATCCACCCTTTCACACTCACTCCATCCCTCCCTCAACAACCCTCTCACACTCCCTCCATCATTCCCAGAAAGTCAGCTCGACCCTCTCACACTCACTCTATCCCTCCCTCATCAACCCTCTCACAACCACTCCATCCCTCGCTCATCAAACCTCTCACACTCACTCCATCCCTCCCTCACCCACCCTCTCACACTCACTCCATGATATACCATCTCACTCACTCTATCATAAACCCTCTCACATTCACTCCATCCCTCCCAATCAACCCTCTCACACTCACTCCATCCCTCCCTCATCAACACTCTCATATTCACTCCTTTCCTCCCCATCAACCATCTCACACTCACTCCATCCCTTCCATCATAAACCTTCTCACACTCACTCCATCATAAACCATTTCACCCTAACTCCATCCCTCCCTCATAAACCCTTTCAGACTCGTTCCATCCCACCCTCATCAACCCTCTGACACTCACTCCATCCCTCCCTCATCAACACTCTCATATTCACTCCATTCCTCCCCATCAACCGTCTCACACTAACTCCATCCCTTCCATCATAAACCTCTCACACTCACTCCATCCCTCCTTCATAAACCCTCTCACACTCATTCCATCATAAACCATTTCACCCTAACTCCATCCCTCCCTCATAAACCCTTTCAGACTCGTTCCATCCCACCCTCATCAACCCTCTGACACTCACTCCATCCTTTCCTTCATAAACCCTCTCACACTCATTTCTTCCCTCCCTCATCAACCCTCTTACACTCACACCATCCCTCCCTCATCAACCTTCTCACACTCACTCCATCCCTCCCTCATTCACTTTTTCACACTCACTCCATCAGTCCCGCAACAACCCCCTCACACTCCCTCCATCATTCCCAGAGAGTCAGCTCAACCCTCCCACACTCATGCTATCCCTCCCTCATCAACCTTCTCACACCCACTCCATCCCTCGCTCATCAAACCTCTCACACTCACTCTATCCCTCCCTCATCCACCCTCTCACACTCACCCCATCATATACCCTCTCACGCGCTCCATCATCAACCCTCTCACACTCACACTATCCATTCCTCAACTACCATCTCACACACACTCCATCCCTCCCTCACCAACCCTCTCACACTCCCTCCATCATACCCAGAGAGTCAGCTCAACCCTCCCACACTCAATTTATCCCTCCCTCATCCACCCTCTCACACTCACTCTTTCCCTCCCTCATCAACCCTCTCACATCCACTCCATCATAAACCCTCTCACGCTCACTCCATTCCTCCCTCATCCAACCTCTCACACTCACTCCATCATCTACCCTGAAACTCACTCCATCATAACCTCTCTCACACTCACACCATCCCACCCTCATCAACCCTCTGACACTCACACATTTCCTTTCCATCATAAACCTTTTCACACTCACTCCATTCCTCTTCATCAACCCTTTCATACTCACTCTATCCCTCCCTCATCTACCCTTTCACACTCACTCCATCCGTCCCTCATCAATGCTCTCACACTCTCTTCATCCCTCCTTCACCAACCCTCTCACACTTACTCCATCCCTCCCTCACCCACCCTCTCACACTCACTTCATCCCTCCTTCACCAATCCTCTCACACTCACTCCATCCCACCCTCATCAACGCTCTCACACTCACTCCATCATTCCCAGAGAATCAGCTCAACCCTCTCACACTCATTTCGTCCCTCCCTCATCAACCATCTCACACTCACTGCATCCCGCCCTCATCAACGCTCTCACACTCACTTCATCCCACCTTCACCAACCCTCTCACACTCACTCCATCCCTCCCTCATCAATGCTCTCACACACACTCCATCATTTCCAGAGAGTTAGCTCATCCCTCTCACACTCACTCCATCATAAACACTCTCACACTCACTCCACCCTCCCTCATCAACCCTCTTACACTCACTCCATCTCTCCCTCATCAACCCTCTCACACTCACTCAATCATAAACACTCTCACACTCACTCCACCCTCCCTCATCAACCCTCTCACACTCACTCCATCCCATCTTCTAAAACCCACTCACACTCGCTCCATTCCTCCTCATCAACCCTCTCACACTCGCTCCATCCCTCCCTCATCAACCCTCTCACACTCACTCCATCCCATCTTCATCAACAATCTCACACTCACTCCATCCCATCTTCAAAAACCCTCTCACACTCACTCCATCCCTCCTTCATAAACCCTCTCACACTCATTCCATCCTAAACACTCTCACACTCACTCCATCCCTTCCTCATCAACCATCTCGCACTCACTCCATCATTCCCAGAGAGTCAGCACAACCCTATCTCACTCACTCCATCCCTCCCTCATCAACCCTTTCACACTCACAACATCATGAACCCCTTCACACTCACACCATCCCTCCCTCATTCACCCTCTCACAATCACTCCAACTTAAACCCTCTCACACTCACTCCATCCCTCATTCATCCATCCTCTCACACTCACTCCATCACTCCTTCATCCACCCTCTCACACTCACTCCATCATTAACCCTCTCACACTCATTTCTTCCCTCCCTCATCAACTCTCTTACACTCACACCATCCATTCCTCATCCACCCTCTCACCCTCACTCCATCCCTCATTCATCCATCCTCTCACACTCACTCCATCACTCCTTCATCCACCCTTTCACACTCACTCCATCCCTCCCTCAACAACCCTCTCACATTCCCTCCATCATTCCCAGAGAGTCAGCACAACCCTCTCGCACTCACTCTATCCCTCCCTCATCAACCCTCTCACACCCATTCCATCATAAACCCTCTCAAACTCATTCCATCTCTCCCTCATCAACTCTCTCACACTCACTCCATCCCTCGCTCATCAAACCTCTCACATTCACTCCATCCCTCCATCATCCCCCCTCTCACACTCACCCCATCATATATCCTCTCACTCACTTCATCATAAACCCCCTCACACTCACTCCATCCCTCCCTCATCAACACTGTCATATTCATTCCATCCCTCCCTAATCCATCCTCTCACACTCACTCCAACATATACCCTCTTACTCCATCTAAAACCCTCTCACGCTCATTTCTTCCCTCCCTCATCCACCATCTCACACTCACTCCATCATATTACCTCTCACACTCACTCCATTCCTCCCTCATCAACCCTCTCACACTCATTCCATCATTCCCAGAGAGTCAGCTCAACCCTCTCACATTCACTCTATCCCTCCCTCATCAACCCACTCCATCCCTCGCTTATCAAACCTCTCACACTCACTCCATCCCTCCCTCATCATCCCTCTCACACTCACTCCATGATATATTATCTCACTCACTCCATCATAAACCCTCTCACATTCACTCCATCCTTCCCAATCAACCCTCTCACACTCACCACACTTGTAGTGTCTCCCACCCGCCCTCCTCCTCTAACCAAAAAAAAAGGACTCGGTGGGGTGTTTATAAGGTAAGGCTTTTTCGATTTCTCTGGTTTTATTGTGATTGGTAAAAACTTTTCGTTCCTTTTTCATTTAACTAAGTTTAAACTTAAGATTAAAAATGGCAGGAGATCTCAGACCCGTGTCATGCTCCTCTTGCTCAATGTGGGAGCTCAGGGACACGGCTGATGTCCCTGACTCCTTCACGTGCAGGAAGTGTGTCCAGCTGCAGCTCTTGTTAGACCGCATGACGGCTCTCGAGCTGCGGATGGACTCACTTTGGAGCATCCGCGATGCTGAGGAGGTCGTGGATAGCACGTTTAGTGAATTGGTCACACCGCAGATTAGGATTGCTGAGGGAGAAAGGGAATGGGTGACCAAAAGGCAGAGAAAGAGCAGGAAGGCAGCGCAGGTGTCCCCTGCGGTCATCTCCCTCCAAAACAAGTATACCGTTTTGGATACTGTTGAGGGAGATGGCTCACCAGGGGAAGGCAGCAGTAGCCAGGTCCATGGCACCGTGGCTGGCTCTGCTGTTCAGAAGGGCGGGAAAAAGAGTGGAAGGGCTATAGTCGTAGGGGATTCGATTGTAAGGGGAGTAGACAGGCGGTTCTGTGGTCGAAAACGAGGCTCCCGAATGGTATGTTGCCTCCCAGGTGCACGGGTCAGGGATGTCTCAGATCGGCTGCAGAACATTCTAAAGGGGGAGGGTGAACAGCCAGTTGTCCTTGTGCACATAGGCACCAATGATATAGGTAAAAAACGGGATGAGGTCCTACAAGCAGAGTTTAGGGAGTTAGGAGCCAAGTTAAAAAGTAGGACCTCAGAGGTAGTAATCTCAGGATTGCTACCAGTGCCACGTGATAGTCAGAGTAAAAATGAAAGAATAGTCAGGATGAATGCGTGGCTTGAGAGATGGTGCAGGAAGGAGGGGTTCAGATTGTTGGGACATTGGGACCGGTTCTGGGGGAGGTGGGACTATTACAAATTGGACGGTCTACACCTGGGCCGGACTGGAACCAATGTCCTTGGAGGTGCTTTTGCTAACGCTGTTGGGGAGGGTTTAAACTAATGTGGCAGGGGGATGGGAACCAATTGAGGTCAGTTGACAGTGAGGAGGTAGTAACAAAAGCCTGTAAGAAACTAGATCATGAAGTCAGTGTGACTAAGGGGAAGAGCAGGCAGGGAGCAGATGATAAATGCAAAGGGACTGGTGGTCTGAGGTGCATTTGCTTTAATGCAAGAAGTGTAGTTGGTAAGGCAGATGAACTTAGGGCTTGGATTAGTACCTGGGAGTATGATGTTATTGCTATTACTGAGACTTGGTTGAGGGAAGGGCATGATTGGCAACTAAATATCCCAGGATATCGATGCTTCAGGCGGGATAGAGAGGGAGGTAAAAGGGGTGGAGGAGTTGCATTACTGGTCAAAGAGGATATCACAGCTGTGCTGAAGGAGGGCACTATGGAGGACTCGAGCAGTGAGGCAATATGGACAGAACTCAGAAATAGGAAGGGTGCGGTAACAATGTTGGGGCTGTACTACAGGCCTCCCAACAGCGAGTGTGAGATAGAGGTACAAATATGTAAACAGATTATGGAAAGATGTAGGAGCAACAGGGTGGTGGTGATAGGAGATTTTAATTTTCCCAACATTGACTGGGATTCGCTTAATGTTAGAGGTCCAGATGGAGCAGAATTTGTAAGGAGCATCCAGGAGGGTTTTCTAGAGCAGTATGTAAATAGTCCAACTCGGGAAGGGACCATACTGGACCTGGTGTTGGGGAATGAGCCCGGCCAGGTTGTTGAAGTTTCAGTAGGGGACTACTTTGGGAATAGTGATCACAATTCCGTAAGCTTTAAAATACTCATGGACAAAGACGAGAGTGGTCCTAAAGGAAGAGTGCTAAATTGGGGGAAGGCCAACTATACCAAAATTCGGCAGGAGCTGGGAAATGTAGATTGGGAGCAGCTGTTTGAAGGTAAATCCACATGTGATATGTGGGAGGCTTTTAAAGAGAGGTTGATTAGCGTGCAGGAGAGACATGTTCCTGTGAAAATGAGGGATAGAAATGGCAAGATTAGGGAACCATGGATGACAGGTGAAATTGTGAGACTAGCTAAGAGGAAAAAGGAAGCATACATAAGGTCTAGGCGGCTGATGAAAGACGAAGCTTTGAAAGAATATCGGGAATGTCGGACCAATCTGAAACGAGGAATTAAGAGGGCTAAAAGGGGTCATGAAATATCTTTAGCAAACAGGGTTAAGGAAAATCCCAAAGCCTTTTATTCATATATAAGGAGAAAGAGGGTAACTAGAGAAAGGATTGGCCCACTAAAGGACAAAGGAGGAATGTTATGCTTGGACTCAGAGAAAATGGGTGAGATTCTAAACGAGTACTTTGCATCGGTATTCACCGAGGAGAGGGACATGACGGATGTTGAGGTTAGGGACAGATGTTTGATTACTCTAGGTCAAGTCGGCATAAGGAGGGAGGAAGTGTTGGGTATTCTAAAGGGCATTAAGGTGGACAAGTCCCCAGGTCCGGATGGGATCTATCCCAGGTTACTGAGGGAAGCGAGAGAGGAAATAGCTGGGGCCTTAACAGATATCTTTGCAACATCCTTAAACACGGGTGAGGTCCCGGAGGACTGGAGAATTGCTAATGTTGTCCCCTTGTTTAAGAAGGGTAGCAGGGATAATCCAGGTAATTATAGACCGGTGAGCCTGACGTCAGTGGTAGGGAAGCTGCTGGAGAAGATACTGAGGGATAGGATCTATTCCCATTTGGAAGAAAATGGGCTCATCAGTGATAGGCAACATGGTTTTGTGCAGGGAAGGTCATGTCTTACCAACTTAATAGAATTCTTTGAGGAAGTGACAAAGTTGATTGATGAGGGAAGAGCTGTAGATGTCATATACATGGACTTCAGTAAGGCGTTTGATAAGGTTCCCCATGGCAGGCTGATGGAGAAAGTGAAGGCGCTTGGGGTCCAAGGTGTACTAGCTAGATGGATAAAGAACTGGCTGGGCAACAGGAGACAGAGAGTAGCAGTGGAAGGGAGTTTCTCAAAATGGAGACGTGTGACCAGTGGTGTTCCACAGGGATCCGTGCTGGGACCACTGTTGTTTGTGATATACATAAATGATTTGGAGGAAAGTATAGGTGGACTGATTAGCAAGTTTGCAGACGACACTAAGATTGGTGGAGTAGCAGATAGTGAAGGGGACTGTCAGAGAATACAGCAGAATATAGATAGATTGGAGAGTTGGGCAGAGAAATGGCAGATGGAGTTCAATCAGGGCAAATGCGAGGTGATGCATTTTGGAAGATCCAATTCAAGAGTGAACTATACAGTAAATGGAAAAGTCCTGGGGAAAATTGATGTGCAGAGAGATTTGGGTGTTCAGGTCCATTGTTCCCTGAAGGTGGCAACGCAGGTAAATAGAGTGGTCAAGAAGGCATACGGCATGCTTTCCTTCATCAGACGGGGTATTGAGTACAAGAGTTGGCAGGTCATGTTACAGTTGTATAGGACTTTGGTTCGGCCACATTTGGAATACTGCGTGCAGTTCTGGTCGCCACATTACCAAAAGGATGTGGATGCTTTGGAAAGGGTGCAGAGGAGGTTCACCAGGATGTAGCCTGGTATGGAGGGCGCTAGCTATGAAGAGAGGTTGAGTAGATTAGGATTATTTTCATTAGAAAGACGGAGGTTGAGGGGGGACCTGATTGAGGTGTACAAAATCATGAGAGGTATAGACAGGGTGGATAGCAAGAAGCTTTTTCCCAGAGTGGGGGTTTCAATTACTCGAGGACACGAGTTCAAAGTGAAAGGGGAAAAGTTTAGGGGGGATATGCGTGGAAAGTTCTTCACGCAGAGGGTGGTGGGCACCTGGAACGCATTGCCAGCGGAGGTGGTAGATGCGGGCACGATGGAGTCTTTTAAGATGTATCTAGACAGATACATGAATGGGCAGGAAGAAAAGAGATACAGAAGCTTAGAAAATAGGCGACATGTTTAGAGAGAGGATCTGGATCGGCGCAGGCTTGGAGGGCCGAAGGGCCTGTTCCTGTGCTGTAATTATCTTTGTTCTTTGTTCTTTGTTCACTCACTCCATCCCTCCCTCATCAAACATCTCACACTCACTCCATCATAAACCCTCTCACACTCACTCCATATCTCCCATTCAACCCTCTCACACTCACTCCATCCCTCCCTCATCCACCCTCTCACACTCACTCCATGATATATTATCTCACTCACTCCATCATAAACCCTCTCACATTCACTCCATCCTTCCCAATCAACCCTCTCACACTCACTCCATCCCTCCCTCATCAAACATCTCACACTCACTCCATCATAAACCCTCTCACAATCACTCCATCCTTCCCAATCAACCCTCTCACACTCACTCCATCCCTCCCTCATCAAACATCTCACACTCACTCCATCATAAACCCTCTCACACTCACTCCATCCCTCCCATTCAACCCTCTCACCCTCACTCCATTCCTCCCCCATCAACCCTCTCACACTCACTCCATCCATTTCATCATAAACCTTCTCATACTCACTCAATCTCTCCTTCATAAACCCTCTCACACTCATTCCATTATAAACCATTTCACCCTAACTCCATTCCTCCCTCATCAACCCATTCAGACTGGTTCCATCCCGCCCTCATCAACCCTCTAACACTCACTCCATCCTTTCCTTCATAAACCCTTTCACACTCACTCCATCCCTCCCTCATCAACCCTCTCACACTCACTCCATCCCTCCTTCATCAACCCTTTCACACTAACTCCATCCCTCCCTCATCACCGCTCTCACACTCACTCCATCCCTCCCTCATCAACCCTCTCACACTCACTCCATCCCTCCTTCATCAACCCTTTCACACTCACTCCATCCCTCCCTCATCACCGCTCTCACACTCACTCCATCCCTCCCTCATCAACCCTCTCACACTCACTCCATCCCTCCCTCATCAACCCTCTCACACTCACTCCATCCCTCCCATTCAACCCTCTCACCCTCACTCCATTCCTCCCCCATCAACCCTCTCACACTCACTCCATCCATTTCATCATAAACCTTCTCATACTCACTCAATCTCTCCTTCATCAACCCTCTCACACTCACTCCATCCCTCCTTCATCAACCCTTTCACACTACCTCCATCCCTCCCTCATCACCGCTCTCACACTCACTCCATCCCTCCCTCATCAACGCGCTCACACTCACTCCATCCCTCCCTCATCAACCCTCTCACACTCACTCCATCCCTCCTTCATCAACCCTTTCATATTCACTCCATCCCGCCCTCATCAACCCTCTAACACTCACTCCATCCTTTCCTTCATCAACCCTTTCATACTCACTCCATCCCTCCCTCATCAACCCTCTCACACTCACTCCATCCCTCCTTCATCAACCCTTTCACACTAACTCCATCCCTCCCTCATCACCGCTCTCACACTCACTCCATCCCTCCCTCATCAACCCTCTCACACTCACTCCATCCCTCCTTCATCAACCCTTTCACACTCACTCCATCCCTCCCTCATCACCGCTCTCACACTCACTCCATCCCTCCCTCATCAACGCGCTCACACTCACTCCATCCCTCCCTCATCAACGCTCTCATACTCACTCCATCCCTCCCTCATCAACCCTCTCACCCTCACTCCATCCCTCCCTCATCAACCATCTCACACTCACGCCATCATAAACACTGTCACACTCACTCCACCCTCCCTCATCAACCCTCTCACACTCCCTCCATCTCTCCCTCATCCATGCTCTAATACTCACTCCATCCCTCCCTCATCAACCCTCTCACCCTCACTCCATCCCTCCCTCATCAAACATCTCACACTCACGCCATCATAAACACTGTCACATTCACTCCACCGTCCCTCATCAACCCTCTTACACTCATTCCATCCCATCTTCAAAAACCCTCTCACACTCACTCCATCCCTCCATCGTCAACCCTCTCACACTCACTCCATCCATGCTTCATCAACCATCACACACTCTCTCCATCCCTCCCTCATCAACCCTCTTACACTCACTCCATCCCATCTTCATCAACCCTCTCACACTCACTCCATCCCATCTTCATCAACCTTCTCACACTCGCTCCATCCCTCCTTCATAAACCCTCTCACACTCACTCCATCCCTTCCTCATCAACCCATTCAAATTTACTTCCTCATTCCCAGAGAGTTAGCTCAAAACTCTCACCCTCACTCCATCTCTCCCTCATCAACCCTTTCACACTCATTCCATCACTCCTTCATAAACCCTCTCACACTCACTCCATCCCTCTGTCATCAACCCTCTCACACTCACTCCATCCCTTCTTCATCAACACTCTCACACTCACTCCATTCCTTCCTCTTACAACCTCTCACACTCACTCCATCATATACCCTCACACTCACTCCATCATAACCCCTCTCACACTCACACCATCCCACCCTCATCAACCCTCTGACACTCACTCCATCCTTTCCTTCATAAACCTTTTCACACTCACTCCATCCCTCCCTCATCAATGCTCTCACATTCACTTCATCCCTCCTTCACCAACCCTCTCACACTCACTCCATCCCTCCCTCATCAATGCTCTCACACTCTCTTCATCCCTCCTTCACCAACCCTCTCACACTTACTCCATCCCTCCCTCACCCACCCTCTCACACTCACTTCATCGCTCCCTGATCAACACTCTCACACTCACTCCATCCCACCCTCATCAACGCTCTGACACTCACTCAATCCCTCCCTCATCAAAGCTCTCACACTCACTCCATCATTCCCAGAGAGTCAGCTTAACCCTCTCACACTCATTTTGTCCCTCCCTCATCAACCCTCTAACACTCACTACATCCCGCCCTCATCAACGCTCTCACACTCACTCCATCCAGCCCTCATCAACGCTCTCACACATCACTCCATCTCTCCCTCATCAACTCTCTCACACTCACTCCATCCCTCCCTCATCAATGCTCTCACACTCACTCCATCTCTCCCTCATCAACTCTCTCACACTCACTCCAACCCTCTATCATCACCCTCTCACACACACTCCATCATTCCCAGAGTTAGCTCATCCCTCTCACACTCACTCCATCATAAACACTCTCACACTCACTCCACCCTCCCTCATCAACCCTCTCACACACACTCCATCTCTCCTTCATCAACTCTCTCACACTCACTCCATCCCTCCATCATCACCCTCTCACACTCACTCCATCATAAACACTCTCACACTCACTCCACCCTCCCTGATCAACGCTCTCACACTCGCTCCATCCATCCCTCATCAACCATCTCACTCCATCCCATCTTCATCAACAATCTCACACTCACTCCATCCCATCTTCAAAAACCCTCTCACACTCACTCCATCCCTCCTTCATAAACCCTCTCACACTCACTCCATCCTAAACCCTCTCACACTCACTCCACCCCTTCCTCATCAACCATCTCACACTCACTCCATCATTCCCAGAGAGTCAGCACAACCCTATCTCACTCACTCCATCCCTCCCTCATCAACCATCTCACACTCACTCCATCATTCCCAGAGAGTCAGCACAACCCTATCTCACTCACTCCACCCTCCCTCATCAACCCTCTCACACTCACTCCATCCCATCTTCTAAAACCCTCTCACACTCGCTCCATTCCTCCTCATCAACCCTCTCACACTCTCTCCATCCCTCCCTCATCAACCCTCACACACTCACTACATCCCATCTTCATCAACAATCTCACAGTCACTCCATCCCATCTTCAAAAACCCTCTCACACTCACTCCATCCCTCCTTCATAAACCCCCTCACACTCACTCCATCCTAAACCCTCTCACACTCACTCCATCCCTTCCTCATCAACCATCTCACACTCACTCCATCATTCCCAGAGAGTCAGCACAACCCTATCTCACTCACTCCATCCCTCCCTCATCAACCCTTTCACACTCACAACATCATGAACCCCTTCACACTCACACCATCCCTACCTCATTCACCCTCTCACAATCACTCCATCTTAAACCCTCTCACACTCACTCCATCACTCCTTCATCCACCCTCTCACACTCACTCCATCATTAACCCTCTCACACTCATTTCTTCCCTCCCTCATCAACTCTCTTAGACTCACACCATCCATTCCTCATCCACCATCTCACACTCACTCCATCCCTCCCTCAGTCACCCTTTCACACTCACTCCATCCCTCCCTCAGTCACCCTTTCACACTCACTCCATCCCTCCCTCAACAACCCTCTCACATTCCCTCCATCATTCCCAGAGAGTCAGCTCAACCCTCTCGCACTAACTCTATCCCTCCCTCATCAACCCTCTCAAACTCACTCCATCCCTCGCTCATCAAACCTCTCACACTCACTCCATCCCTCCATCATCCCCCCTCTCACACTCACCCCATCATATATCCTCTCACTCACTTCATCATAAACCCCCTCACACTCACTCCATCCCTCCCTTATCCATCCTCTCACACTCACTCCATCATATACCCTCTTACTCCATCATAAACCCTCTCACGCTCATTTCTTCCCTCCCTCATCCACCCTCTCACACTCACTCCATCATAAACCCTCTCACACTCACTACATCCCTCCCTCATCAACCCTCTCACACTCACACCATCCATTCCTCATCTACCATCTCACACTCACTCCGTCCCTCCGTCATCAACCCTCTCACACCCACTCCATCCCTCGCTTATCAAACCTCTCATACTCACTCCATCCCTCCCTCATCCACCCTCTCACACTCACTCCATGATATATTATCTCACTCACTCCATCATAAACCCTCTCACATTCACTCCATCCTTCCCAATCAACCCTCTCACACTCACTCCATCCCTCCCTCATCAAACATCTCACACTCACTCCATCATAAACCCTCTCACACTCACTCCATCCCTCCCATTCAACCCTCTCACCCTCACTCCATTCCTCCCCCATCAACCCTCTCACACTCACTCCATCCATTTCATCATAAACCTTCTCATACTCACTCAATCTCTCCTTCATAAACCCTCTCACACTCATTCCATTATAAACCATTTCACCCTAACTCCATTCCTCCCTCATCAACCCATTCAGACTGGTTCCATCCCGCCCTCATCAACCCTCTAACACTCACTCCATCCTTTCCTTCATAAACCCTTTCACACTCACTCCATCCCTCCTTCATCAACCCTTTCATATTCACTCCATCCCTCCCTCATCAACCCTCTCACACTCACTCCATGCCTCCTTCATCAACCCTCTCACACTCACTCCATCCCTCCTTCATCAACCCTTTCACACTCACTCCATCCCTCCCTCATCACCACTCTCACACTCACTCCATCCCTCCCTCATCATGCGCTCACACTCACTCCATCCCTCCCTCATCAACGCTCTCATACTCACTCCATCCCTCCCTCATCAACCCTCTCACACTCACACCATCCCTCCCTCATCAACCATCTCACACTCACTCCATCATAAACACTCTCACACTCACTCCACCCTCCCTCATCAACCCTCTCACACTCCCTCCATCTCTCCCTCATCCACGCTCTAATACTCACTCCATCCCTCCCTCATCAACCCTTTCACCCTCACTCCATCCCTCCCTCATCAAACATCTCACACTCACGCCATCATAAACACTGTCACACTCACTCCACCCTCCCTCATCAACCCTCTTACACTCACTCCATCCCATCTCCAAAAACCCTCTCACACTCACTCCATCCCTCCATCGTCAACCCTCTCACACTCACTCCATCTCTCCCTCATCCACGCTCTAATACTCACTCCATCCCTCCCTCATCAACCCTCTTACACTCACTCCATCCCATCTTCAAAAACCCTCTCACACTCACTCCATCCCTCCATCGTCAACCCTCTCACACTCACTCCATCCCTGCTTCATCAACCATCACACACTCTCTCCATCCCTCCCTCATCAACCCTCTCACACTCACTCCATCCCATCTTCATCAACCCTCTCACACTCACTCCATCCCTTCCTCATAAACCCTCTCACACTCACTCCATCCCTTCCTCATCAACCCATTCAAATTTACTTCCTCATTCCCAGAGAGTTAGCTCAAAACTCTCACCCTCACTCCATCCCTCCCTCATCAACCCTCTCACACTCACTCCATCCCATCTTCATCAACCCTCTCACACTCACTCCATCCCTTCCTCATCCACCCATTCAAATTTACTTCCTCATTCCCAGAGAGTTAGCTCAAAACTCTCACCCTCACTCCATCCCTCCCTCATCAACCCTCTCACCCTCACTCCATCCCTCCCTCATCAAACATCTCACACTCACGCCATCATAAACACTGTCACACTCACTCCACCCTCCCTCATCAACCCTCTTACACTCACTCCATCCCATCTTCAAAAACCCTCTCACACTCACTCCATCCCTCCATCGTCAACCCTCTCACACTCACTCCATCTCTCCCTCATCAACCCTCTTACACTCACTCCATCCCATCTTCAAAAACCCTCTCACACTCACTCCATCCCTCCATCGTCAACCCTCTCACACTCACTCCATCCCTGCTTCATCAACCATCACACACTCACTCCATCCCTCCCTCATCAACCCTCTCACACTCACTCCATCCCATCTTCATCAACCCTCTCACACTCACTCCATCCCATCTTCATCAACCTTCTCACACTCGCTCCATCCCTCCTTCATAAACCCTCTCACACTCACTCCATCCCTTCCTCATCAACCCATTCAAATTTACTTCCTCATTCCCAGAGAGTTAGCTCAAAACTCTAACCCTCACTCCATCTCTCCCTCATCAACCCTTTCACACTCATTCCATCCCTCCTTCATGAACCCTCTCACACTCACTCCATCCCTCTGTCATCAACCCTCTCACACTCACTCCATCCCTTCTTCATCAACACTCTCACACTCACTCCATCCCCCCCTCATCAACCCTCTCAAACTCACTCCATCCCTCCATCATCAACCCTCTCACACTCACTCCATCCCTCCTTCATCAACACGCTCACACTCACTCCATCGCTCCTTCATAACCCTTTCACACTCACTCCATCATTCCCTCAGGTTCAGCTCAAAGGCTCAGTTATTGGCTCCATCCCCCCTTTATAAATCCTTCCACACTCACTCCGTCCCTCCTTCATAAAACCTTCCGTACTCACCCCATCCCTCCTTCAAAACACTTTCACACTCACTCCATCCCTCCTTCAACACACTTTCACACTCATAAGAACAGAAGAATTAGGAGCAGGAGTAGGCAATTCAGCCCCTTGAGCCTGCTCCGCCATTCAATACGATCATGGCTGATCTCATCTCGGCCTCAGCTCCACTTTCCTGCCCGTTCTCCATAACCCTTCAACCCTTTACTAATTAAAAATCTGTCTATCTCCTCCTTAAATTTACCCAATGTCCCGGCATCCACCGCACTCTGGGCCAATGAATTCCACAGATTCACGACCCTTTGAGAGAAGTAATTTCTCCTCATCTCTGTTTTAAATCTGCTACCCCTTATCCTAAAACTATGACCTCTCGTTCTTGATTGCCCCACAAGAGGAAACATCCTCTCTACGTCTACTTTGGCAATCCCCTTAATCATCTTATATACCTCAATTAGATCTCCTCTCATTCCTCTAAACTCTAGAGAATAAAGGCCTAAACTGCTCAATCTCTCTTTATAAGACAAGCCCCCCATCTCTGGAATCAATCTAGTGAACCTCCTCTGAACTGCCTCCAAAGCAACTACATCCCTCCTCAAGTAAGGGGACCCAAACAGTACGCAATACTCCAGGTGCTGTCTCCCTAATGCCTTGGACAGTTGCAGCAACACTTCCCTACTTTTATACTCTATTCCTTTAGCAATAAATGCCAAAATTCCATTTGCCTTCCTTATCACCTGCTGTACCTGCAAACTAGTTTTCTGCGATTCATGCACGAGGACACCCAGATCCCTCTACACCGAAGCACTCTGAAGTTTCTCTCCATTTAGATAATAATGTGCCTTTCTATTCTTCCGACCAAAATGGATAACCTCACACTTATCCAGTTAAAATCCATCTGCCAAATTTTGGCCCATTTATCTAATCTATCCATATCCATTTGTAGATTTCTTATTTCTTTGTTGCAACTTACTGTCCCACCTATTTTAGTGTCATCTGTAAATTTAGCTCTAGTACCTTCTATCCCTGCATCCAAGTCATTAATATAGATTGTAAATAGTTGGGGCCCGAGGTCCGAACCCTGTGGCACCCGACTAGTTATATCTTGCCAACCAGAAAAAGACCCATTTATCTAGACTCACTGTTTTCTGTTGGTTAGCAATCCTCTATCCAAGCTAATAACTTGCCCCGAACCCCATTGAACTTACCTTGTGTATTATCCTTTTGTGCGGCACCTTATCAAATGCCTTCTGGAAGTCCAGATAAACTACATCTACAGGATCCCTATTCTCCACTTTGCTTGTTACAGCTTCGAGGAACTCTAGCAAATTAGTCAAACACGATTTACCCTTCATAAAACCATGCTGACTCTGATGGATTTCGTTTTGACTTTCTAAATGTCCTGTTATTACTTCCTTAATAATGGATTCTAAAAATTTCCCAATGTCAGATGTTAAACTAACTGGTCTATAGTTTCCTACTTTCTGCCTCCCTCCCTTTTTGAATAAAGGCGTTACATTAGCTTTTTTCCAATCCACTAGAACCTTTCCCGTATCCAGAGAATTTTGGAATATTATAACCAATTGATCCACTATCTCTGCTACCACTTCCTTTAAGACCCTAGGATGTAGGCCATCAGGCCCTGGGGACTTGTCTGTCTTCAACCTCAGTAGGTTGCTCAGTACTTTTTTCCTAGTGATGATGATTGTTCTAAGTTCCTCCCTTTCTATAACCTCTGCATTTCCTGTTACTATTGGGATGGTACTAGTGTCCTCCACCATGAAAACTGAGGCAAAATACTGATTTAGTGTCTCTGCCATTTCTGTGTTCCCCTCTATTAACTCTCCAGTCTCATCCTCCAAGGTACCAACATTCACTTCAGCTACTCTCTTCCCTTTTATATACTTATAGAAGCTTTTGCTATCCGTTTTTATATTTTACGCTAGTTTTCTTTCATACTTTACCTTTGCTCTTTTTATGACTTTTTTTAGTAACCCTTTGTTGATCTTTAAAAGTTTCCCAATCTTCCAGCCTGCCACTGGCCTTTGCAAAATGGTATGCCTTAGTTTTTGTCTTTATGTTATCCTTAACTTCCTTGCTTAGCCATGGATGTTTTTTCCCTCTCTGACAATCTTTCTTCCTCTCTGGAATATATTTTAGTTGGGAGGAATTGAATAGCTCCTTAAACATCTGCCACAGCTCGTCAACTATCCTACCTTGTAGTCTTCCTGCCCAGTCCACTAGGGCCAAATCTGTCCTCATACCTATATAATTACCTGTGTTTAATTCCAGAATGCTCGGTGGGACTCCAGTTTCTCGCCCTCAAAATGAAATTGAAATTCTAGCATGCTATGATCACTCTTCCCTGGAGGATCCTTAACAATTAGATCATTTATTAATCCCACCTCATTACACAACACCAAATCTAGAATAGCCTGCTCCCTGGTTGGTTCCACAACATATTGCTCCAAAAAACAATCTCTAATACATTTAATGAATTCTCCCTCGAGGCTACCCTTGCCAATTTTACTAATCCAGTCTATATGCATATTAAAATCACCCATGTTTATTGCTGTACCTTTCTTACAAGCCCCCAGTATTTCCTGGTTTATACTGTGCCCCACTGAGGAACTACTGTTTGGGGAACTATGGATTACTCCCACCAGGGTCTTCTTTCCTTTGCTACTTCTTATTTCTACCCAGGCTGATTCTACGCCTTGATCTTCAGTGCTTATATCGTTTCTCACTATAGCACTGATCTCTTCCTTTACTAACAAAGCTGCACCACCTCCTTTTCCTTCCTGCCTATCCTTCCGAAATACTGAGTACCCTTGGATATTCAATTCCCAAACCTGGTTTCCCTGCAACCACGTCTTAGTAACAACCACTAAATCATACCCATTCCTCTCTATTTGCGCGGTTAACACATTTATTTTATTCCAAATGCTTCGTGCATTCAGATACAAAGCCTTTAGGTTTGTTCTGTTATTAAATTTCCCTGCTCTTGTACGATTCCTTGGTGCAATATGACATTCACACGTTCTGTCCCTTCCTTTTATTTTCCGGTAACAATCAGCCTCATCACTAACCTGCACTCCTACCTTCTCCTTTGACTTCCTAATTTTCCATGCAACTGAACCCTCCCCCGCACTATTTAGTTTAAAGCCCTATCTACAGCCTTAGTTCTGCAATTCGCCAGGACTCTGGTCCCAGCATGATTCAGGTGGAGCCCGTCCCATCGGAACTGCTCTCTCCTTACCCAGTACTGGTGCCCATGACTTCGAACCCATTTCTCCCACACCGATATTTGAGCCACGCATTTACCTGTTTAATATTATTGACCCTGTGCCAATTAGCTCGTAGCTCAGGTTGTAATCCGGAGATTATTACCGTTTTGGTTCTGCTTTTTAATTTAGCCCCTAGCTGCACATATTCCCTCAGCTGAACCTCTAACCTCGCTCTACCTATATCGTTGGTACCTACATGGACCACAACAACTGGATCTTTCCCCTCCCACTCCATGTTCCGCCGCAGCCCAGATGAGATATCCTGAACCCTGGCACCAGCCTTCGGGACTCACGATCCTGGCCACAGAGAACAGTGTCAATGCCCCTAACTATACTATCCCCAATTACGACTACATTTCTCTTTTCTACCCCCACTTGAATGGCTCCCTGTACCACGGTGCTGTGGTCAGTTTGCTCATCCTCCCCACAGTCCCTGCTGTCATCCACACAGCGAGCAAGAATCTCAAACCTATTGGACAAGGACAATGGCTGAGGCTCCTGCAACACTACCTCCTGGATCCCTCTACCTGCCTCACTCATAGTCACACCTTCCTGTCCCTGACCACTGGCCGAATTCAAGGTAGTTAATCTAAGGGGTGTGACTGTCTCCTGAAACACAGTGTCCAGGTAACTCTCCCCCTCCCTGATGTGTCGCAGTGTCCGAAGCTCAGACTCCAGCTCATCAACTCTGAGCCGGAGTTCCTCGAGCAGCCAACACTTGCTGCAGATGTGTTCACCAGGAACCACAATGGGGTCCACCAGCTCCCACATCATGCAGGTACAACACATCACCTGGCCCTGGCTCTCTGTTTCCCTGCTCTCACTGTTGAATGTGACGTCACTCGGTTGTCATTTTTAGATTTTTTCCCCGGCTCTGCTCCCGCTGTGTTTTCTCTCTCTCTCTTTCATCACACTTTCACACTCACTCCATCATTCCTTGAGATTCAGTTCAAAGTCTCAGTGACTGCCTGCATCCTTCCTTTATAAACCCTTTCATACTCACGCCATCCATCCTTCAACACAATTTCACACTCACTCCATCATTCCCTGTGGTTCAGCTGAAAGGCTCAATAACTTGCTGCATCCCTCCTTTATAAACCATTTCACGATCACTCCTTCATAAACCCTTTCAGACTCTCTCCAGCAGTCCATCAACACACTTTCACACTCGCTCCATCATTCCCTGAGATTCAGCTGAAAGGCTCAGTGACTGGCTGCATCCCTCCTTTATAAACCCTTTCACACTCACTCCATCACTCCTTCATAAATCTTTTCACACTCACTCCATCCCTCCTTCATCACACTTTCACACTCACTCCATCCCTCCTTCAAAACACTTTCACACTCACTCCATCCCTCCTTCATCACACTTTCACACTCACTCCATCCCTCCTTCAACACACTTCCACACTCACTCCATCATTCCCTGAGATTCAGCTCAAAGGCTCAGTTATTTGCTGCATCCCTCCTTCATAAACCCTTTCACATTCACTCCACCACTCCTTCATAAATCCTTTCACACTCACTCCATCCCTCCTTCAAAATGCTTTCACACTCACTCCATCCATCCTTCAAAACACTTTCACACTCACTCCATCCTTCCTTCAAAACACTTTCACACTCACTCCATCCCTCCTTCAAAACACTTTCACAAACACTTCATCCCACCTTCAACACAATTTCACACTCACTCCAGCATTCCCTGAGATTCAGCTCAAGGCTCAGTGATTCTCTGCATCCCTACTTTATAAACCCTTTCACACTCACTCCATCACACTTTCAAAATCCTTTCACATCCACTCCATCATTCACTCCTTCAAAATCCTTTCACACTCACTCCATCATTCACCCCTTCAAAATCCTTTCACACTCCTTCCATCATTCACCCCTTCAAAATCCTTTCACACTCACTCCATCATTCACTCCTTCAAAATCCTTTCTCACTCACTCCATCATTCACCCCTTCAAAATCCTTTCACACTCACTCCATCATTCACTCCTTCAAAATCCTTTCTCACTCACTCCATCATTCACTCCTTCGCTATCCTCTTTCACTCATTCCATCATTCAATCATTCAAAATTCTTTCTCACTCACTCCCTCATTTATTCCTTCAAAATCCTTTCACACTCCTTCCATCATTCACTCCTTCAAAATCCTTTTCCATTCACTCCATCATTCCCGCCTTCAAAATCCTTTCTCACTCACTCCATCATTCATTCCTTCAAAATCCTTCCTCATTCACGCCATCATTCACTCCTTCAAAATTCTTTATCACTCACTCCCTCACATATTCCTTCAAAATCCTTTCACACTCCCTCCATCATTCACTCCTTCAAAATCCATTTTCATTCACTCCATCATTCCCTCCTTCAAAATCCTTTCTCACTCACTCCATCATTCATTCCTTCAAAATCCTTTCTCACTCATTCTATCATTCACTCCTTCAAAATGCGCTGCCGGAGGGTCAGTACTGAGGGAGAGCCGCACTTTCGGAGGTTCAGTACTGAGGGTGTGCTGCACTGTCGGAGGGTCAGTACTGAGGGAGTGCCGCACTTTCGGAGGTTCAGTACTGAGGGTGTGCTGCACTGTTGGAGGTTCAGTACTGAGGGAGCGCTGCACTGTCGGAGGGTCAGTACTGAGGGAGTGCCGCACTTTCGGAGGTTCAGTACTGAGGGTGTGCTGCACTGTCGGAGGGTCAGTACTGAGGGAGCGCTGCACTTTCGGAGGTTCAGTACTGATGGTGTGCTGCACTGTTGGAGGTTCAGTACTGAGGGAGCGCTGCACTGTCGGAGGGTCAGTACTGAGGGAGTGCCGCACTTTCGGAGGTTCAGTACTGAGGGTGTGCTGCACTGTTGGAGGTTCAGTACTGAGGGAGCGCTGCACTGTCGGAGGGTCAGTACTGAGGGAGTGCCGCACTTTCGGAGGTTCAGTACTGAGGGTGTGCTGCACTGTCGGAGGGTCAGTACTGAGGGAGCGCTGCACTTTCGGAGGTTCAGTACTGAGGGTGTGCTGCACTGTTGGAGGTTCAGTACTGAGGGAGCAATGCACTGTCGGAGGGTCAGTACTGAGGGAGCGCTGCACTTTCGGAGGTTCAGTACTGAGGGTGTGCAGCACTGTTGGAGGTTCAGTACTGACGGAGCGCTGCACTGTCGGAGGGTCAGTACTGAGGGAGTGCTGCACTGTCGGAGGTTCAGTTCTGAGGGAGTGCTGCACTGTCAGAGGTTAAGTACTGAGGGAGTACTGCACTGTCGGAGGGTCATTACTGAAGGAGTGTCGCACTGTTGGAGGGTCAGTACTGAAGAATGCTGTACTGTTGGAGGGTCAGTACTGAGGGAGTGCTGCACTGTCGGAAGGTCAGTACTGAGGAATGCTGTACTGTTGGAGGGTCAGTGCTGAGGGAGTGCTGCACTGTCGGAAGGTCAGTACAGGGGGAGTGCTGCACTGTTAGAGGGTCAGCACTGAGAAATGCTGTACTGTTGGAATGTCAGTACTGAGGGAGCGCTGCACTGTCGGAGGGTCAGTACTGAGGGAGTGCTGCACTGTCGGAGGGTAGGTCCTGAGGGAGTGCTGCACTGTCGGAGGGACAGTAATGACGAATGCTGTACTGTTGGAGGGTCAGTACTGAGGGAGTGCTGCACTGTCGGAGGGTCAGGACTGAGGAATGCTGCACTGTCGGAGGGTCAGTCCTGAGGGAGTGCTGCACTGTCGGAGGGTCAGTACTGACGAATGCTGTACTGTTGGAGGGTCAGTACTGAGGGAGTGCTGCACTTTCGGAGGGTCAGTACTGAGGAAGTGCTGCACTGTCGGTGGGTCAGTACTGAGGGAGTGCTGCAATGTAGGAGGGTCAGTACTGAGGGAGTGCTGCACTGTCGGAGGGTCAGCACTGACGAATGCTGTACTGTTGGAGGGTCAGTACTGAGGGAGTGCTGCACTGTTGGAGGGTCAGAACTGAGGGAGTGCTGCACTGTCGGAGGGTCAGTACTGAGGAATGCTGTACTGTCGGAGGGTCAGTCCTGAGGGAGTGCTGCACTATTGGAGGGTCATTACTGAGGGAGTGCTGCACTGTCGGAGGGTCAGTACTGAGGGAGTGCTGCACTGTCGGAGGGTCAGTACTGAGGGAGTGCTGCAATGTCGGAGGGTCAGTACTGAGGGAGTGCTGTACTGTCGGAGGGTCAGTCCTGAGGGAGTGATGCACTGTCGGAGGGTCAGTACTGAGGGAGTGCTGCACTGTCAGAGGGACAGTACTGAGGGAGTGCTGTGCTGTTGGAGGGTCAGTACTGAGGGAGTGTTGCACTGTCGGAGGGTCAGTCCGGAGGGAGTGCTGCACTGTTGGAGGGTCAGTACTGAGGGAGTGCTGCACTGTCGGAGGGTCAGTACTGAGGGCGTGCTGCACTGTCGGAGGGTCAGTCCTGAGAGAGTGCTGCAATGTCGGAGGGTCAGTACTGAGGGAGTGCTGCACGATCGGAGGTTCAGTACTGAGGGAGTGCTGCACTGTCGGAGGGTCAGTACTGAGGGAGTGCTGCAATGTCGGAGGGTCAGTACTGAGGGAGTGCTGTACTGTCGGAGGGTCAGTCCTGAGGGAGTGCTGCACTGTCGGAGGGTCAGTACTGAGGGAGTGCTGCACTGTCAGAGGGTCAGTACTGAGGGAGTGCTGTACTGTTGGAGGGTCAGTACTGAGGGAGTGTTGCACTGTCGCAGGGTCAGTACAGAGGGAATGCTGCACTGTTGGAGGGTCAGTACTGAGGGAGTGCTGCACTGTCGGAGGGTCAGTACTGAGGGAGTGCTGCACTGTCGGAGGGTCAGTACTGAGGGAGTGCTGCACTGTCGGAGGGTCAGTCCTGAGGGAGTGCTGCACTGTCGGAGGGTCAGTACTGAGGGAGTGCTGTACTGTTGGAGGGTCAGTACTGAGGGAGTGTTGCACTGTCGGAGGGTCAGTACTGAGGGAGTGCTGTACTGTTGGACGGTCAGTACTGAGGGAGTGCAGCACTGTCGGAGGGTCAGTACTGAGGGAATGCTGTACTGTTGGAAGATCAGTACTGAGGGAGTGCTGCACTGTCGGAGGGTCAGTCCAGAGGGAGTGCTGCACTGTCGGAGGGTCAGTACTGAGGGAGTGCTGCACTGTCGGAGGGTCAGTCCTGAGGGAGTGCTGCACTGTCGGAGGGTCAGTACTGAGGGAATGCTGTACTGTTGGAGGGTCAGTACTGAGGGAGTGCTGCACTGTCGGAGGGTCAGTCCTGAGGGAGTGCTGCACTGTCGGAGGGTCAGTACTGAGGGAATGCTGTACTGTCGGAGGGTCAGTCCTGAGGGAGTTCTGCACTGTCGGAGGGTCAGTCCTGAGGGAGTGCTGCACTGTTGGAGGGTCAGTACTGAGGGAATGCTGTACTGTTGGAGGGTCAGTACTGAGGAATGCTGCACTGTCGGTGGGTCAGTACTGAGGGAGTGCTGCAATGTCGGAGGGTCAGTACTGAGGGAGTGCTGCACTGTCGGAGGGTCAGTACTGACGAATGCTGTACTGTTGGAGGGTCAGTTCTGCGGGAGTGCTGCACTGTTGGAGGGTCAGTACTGAGGGAGTGCTGCACTGTCGGAGGGTCAGTACTGAGGAATGCTGTACTGACGGAGGGTCAGTCCTGAGGGAGTGCTGCACTGTTGGAGGGTCAGTACTGAGGGAGTGCTGCACTGTCGGAGGGTCAGTACTGAGGGAGAGCTGCACTGTCGGAGGGTCAGTACTGAGGGAGTGCTGCACTGTCAGAGGGTCAGTACTGAGGGAGTGCTGCACTGTCGGAGGGTCAGTACTGAGGGAGTGCTGCACTGTCGGAGGGTCAGTCCTGAGGGAGTGCTGCACTGTCGGAGGGTCAGTACTGAGGGAATGCTGTACTGTTGGAGGGTCAGTACTGAGGGAGTGCTGCACTGTCGGAGGGTCAGTCCTGAGGGAGTTCTGCACTGTCGGAGGGTCAGTCCTGAGGGAGTGCTGCACTGTCGGAGGGTCAGTACTGAGGGAGTGCTGCACTGTCAGAGGGTCAGTACTGAGCGAGTGCTGCACTGTCGGAGGGTCAGTACTGAGGGAGTGCTGTACTGTCAGAGGGTCAGTACTGAGGGAGTGCTGCAATGTCGGAGGGTCAGTACTGAGGGAGTGCTGTACTGTCGGAGGGTCAGTCCTGAGGGAGTGCTGCACTGTCGGAGGGTCAGTACTGAGGGAGTGCTGCACTGTCAGAGGGTCAGTACTGAGGGAGTGCTGTACTGTTGGAGGGTCAGTACTGAGGGAGTGTTGCACTGTCGCAGGGTCAGTACAGAGGGAATGCTGCACTGTTGGAGGGTCAGTACTGAGGGAGTGCTGCACTGTCGGAGGGTCAGTACTGAGGGAGTGCTGCACTGTCGGAGGGTCAGTACTGAGGGAGTGCTGCACTGTCGGAGGGTCAGTCCTGAGGGAGTGCTGCACTGTCGGAGGGTCAGTACTGAGGGAGTGCTGTACTGTTGGAGGGTCAGTACTGAGGGAGTGTTGCACTGTCGGAGGGTCAGTACTGAGGGAGTGCTGTACTGTTGGACGGTCAGTACTGAGGGAGTGCAGCACTGTCGGAGGGTCAGTACTGAGGGAATGCTGTACTGTTGGAAGATCAGTACTGAGGGAGTGCTGCACTGTCGGAGGGTCAGTCCAGAGGGAGTGCTGCACTGTCGGAGGGTCAGTACTGAGGGAGTGCTGCACTGTCGGAGGGTCAGTCCTGAGGGAGTGCTGCACTGTCGGAGGGTCAGTACTGAGGGAATGCTGTACTGTTGGAGGGTCAGTACTGAGGGAGTGCTGCACTGTCGGAGGGTCAGTCCTGAGGGAGTGCTGCACTGTCGGAGGGTCAGTACTGAGGGAATGCTGTACTGTCGGAGGGTCAGTCCTGAGGGAGTTCTGCACTGTCGGAGGGTCAGTCCTGAGGGAGTGCTGCACTGTTGGAGGGTCAGTACTGAGGGAATGCTGTACTGTTGGAGGGTCAGTACTGAGGAATGCTGCACTGTCGGTGGGTCAGTACTGAGGGAGTGCTGCAATGTCGGAGGGTCAGTACTGAGGGAGTGCTGCACTGTCGGAGGGTCAGTACTGACGAATGCTGTACTGTTGGAGGGTCAGTTCTGCGGGAGTGCTGCACTGTTGGAGGGTCAGTACTGAGGGAGTGCTGCACTGTCGGAGGGTCAGTACTGAGGAATGCTGTACTGACGGAGGGTCAGTCCTGAGGGAGTGCTGCACTGTTGGAGGGTCAGTACTGAGGGAGTGCTGCACTGTCGGAGGGTCAGTACTGAGGGAGAGCTGCACTGTCGGAGGGTCAGTACTGAGGGAGTGCTGCACTGTCAGAGGGTCAGTACTGAGGGAGTGCTGCACTGTCGGAGGGTCAGTACTGAGGGAGTGCTGCACTGTCGGAGGGTCAGTCCTGAGGGAGTGCTGCACTGTCGGAGGGTCAGTACTGAGGGAATGCTGTACTGTTGGAGGGTCAGTACTGAGGGAGTGCTGCACTGTCGGAGGGTCAGTCCTGAGGGAGTTCTGCACTGTCGGAGGGTCAGTCCTGAGGGAGTGCTGCACTGTCGGAGGGTCAGTACTGAGGGAGTGCTGCACTGTCAGAGGGTCAGTACTGAGCGAGTGCTGCACTGTCGGAGGGTCAGTACTGAGGGAGTGCTGTACTGTCAGAGGGTCAGTCCTGAGGGAGTTCTGCACTGTCGGAGGGTCAGTCCTGAGGGAGTGCTGCACTGTTGGAGGGTCAGTACTGAGGGAATGCTGTACTGTTGGAGGGTCAGTACTGAGGAATGCTGCACTGTCGGTGGGTCAGTACTGAGGGAGTGCTGCAATGTCGGAGGGTCAGTACTGAGGGAGTGCTGCACTGTCGGAGGGTCAGTACTGACGAATGCTGTACTGTTGGAGGGTCAGTTCTGCGGGAGTGCTGCACTGTTGGAGGGTCAGTACTGAGGGAGTGCTGCACTGTCGGAGGGTCAGTACTGAGGAATGCTGTACTGACGGAGGGTCAGTCCTGAGGGAGTGCTGCACTGTTGGAGGGTCAGTACTGAGGGAGTGCTGCACTGTCGGAGGGTCAGTACTGAGGGAGAGCTGCACTGTCGGAGGGTCAGTACTGAGGGAGTGCTGCACTGTCAGAGGGTCAGTACTGAGGGAGTGCTGCACTGTCGGAGGGTCAGTACTGAGGGAGTGCTGCACTGTCGGAGGGTCAGTCCTGAGGGAGTGCTGCACTGTCGGAGGGTCAGTACTGAGGGAATGCTGTACTGTTGGAGGGTCAGTACTGAGGGAGTGCTGCACTGTCGGAGGGTCAGTCCTGAGGGAGTTCTGCACTGTCGGAGGGTCAGTCCTGAGGGAGTGCTGCACTGTCGGAGGGTCAGTACTGAGGGAGTGCTGCACTGTCAGAGGGTCAGTACTGAGCGAGTGCTGCACTGTCGGAGGGTCAGTACTGAGGGAGTGCTGCACTGTCTCAGGGTCAGTACTGAGGGAGTGCCGCACTGTCGGAGGGTCAGTACTGAGGGAGTGCTGCACTGTCGGAGGGTCAGTCCTGAGGGAGTGCTGCACTGTCGGAGGGTCAGTACTGAGGGAATGCTGTACTGTTGGAGGGTCAGTACTGAGGGAGTGCTGCACTGTCGGAGGGTCAGTCCTGAGGGAGTTCTGCACTGTCGGAGGGTCAGTCCTGAGGGAGTGCTGCACTGTCGGAGGGTCAGTACTGAGGGAGTGCTGCACTGTCGGAGGGTCAGTACTGAGGGAGTGCTGCACTGTCAGAGGGTCAGTACTGAGGGAGTGCTGCACTGTCGGAGGGTCAGTACTGAGGGAGTGCTGCACTGTCGGAGGGTCAGTACTGAGGGAGTGCTGCACTGTCGGAGGGTCAGTCCTGAGGGAGTTCTGCACTGTCGGAGGGTCAGTCCTGAGGGAGTGCTGCACTGTGGGAGGGTCAGTACTGAGGGAGTGCTGCACTGTCAGAGGGTCAGTACTGAGGGAATGCTGCACTGTGGGAGGGTCAGTACTGAGGGAGTGCTGCACTGTCGGAGGGTCAGTACTGAGGGAGTGCTGCTCTATGTGCGGCCATGTGTTTGGGAGGTGATGTGACACTGGAGTTAAAATTGAAGACAGCTGATGTGAATCGTTATCCATTTGCATCAATGTTGATTTTTTTACTACATATATGTCAGTCTGGGTCTCTTTTCTCTAATAAAGAGAAGGCTTAGGGGTGACCTGATCGAGGTCTTTAAGATAATGAAAGGGTTCGACAGGGTAGACTTAGAGAAGAGGTTTCCATTTGTGGGCAGTTCCAGACCTCGGGGCCATGAGTATAAAATAGTGACTAATAAATCCAGTGGGGAATTCAGGAGGAATGTCTTCTCCCGGAGAATGGTGAGAACCGTGACCTCCAGACTTGACAATTCTCACACACTCCTGATTGGCCTCCGACTTTCAACCCTGTATGAACTTGACGTCACCCAAAACTCAGCTACTCCTGTCCGAACTCGCACCGAGTCACATTCATCCAGAATCCAGCTCGCAGACCCGCACTGGCTCCTGGTTAAACCACACCTCGATTTTAACATTCTCATCCTTGTTTTCCAACCCTCCATGGCCTCGCCCCTTCCCTATCTCTGAAACCTCCTCCAGTCCCTACAACCCTTCCTATCTCTGTAACCTCCTCCAGTCCCTACAACCCTTCCCTAACTCTGTAACCTCCTCCAGTCCCTACAACCTTCCCTAACTCTGTAACCTCCTCCAGTCCCTACAAACCTCCCTATCTCTGTAACCTCCTCCAGTCCCTACAAACCTCCCTATCTCTGTAACCTCCTCCAGTCGCTACAAACCTCCCTATCTCTGTAACCTCCTCCAGTCCCTACAACCCTCCCTATCTCTGTAACCTCCACCAGTCCCTACAACCTTCCCTATCTCTGTAACCTCCTCCAGTCCCTACAACCCTCCCTATCTCTGTAACCTCCTCCAGTCCCTACAAACCTCCCTATCTCTGTAACCTCATCCAGTCCCTACAACCCTCCCTATCTCTGTAACCTCCTCCAGTCCCTACAAACCTCCCTATCTCTGTAACCTCCTCCAGTCCCTACAAACCTCCCTATCTCTGTAACCTCCTCCAGTCCCTACAACCCTCCCTATCTCTGTAACCTCCTCCAGTCCCTACAACATTCCCTATCTCTGTAACCTCCTCCAGTCCCTACAAACCTCCCTAACTCTGTAACCTCCTCCAGTCCCTACAAACCTCCCTATCTCTGTAACCTCCTCCAGTCCCTACAAACCTCCCTATCTCTGTAACCTCCTCCAGTCCCTACAAACCTCCCTATCTCTGTAACCTCCTCCAGTCCCTACAACCTTCCCTATCTCTGTAACCTCCTCCAGTCCCTACAACCCTCCCTATCTCTGTAACCTCCTCCAGGCCCTACAGCACTCCCTATCACTGTAACCTCATCCAGTCCCTACAACCCTCCCTATCTCTGTAACCTCCTCCAGTCCCTACAACCCTCCCTATCTCTGTAACCTCCTCCAGTCCCTACAACCCTCCCTATCTCTGTAACCTCCTCCAGTCCCTACAACCTTCCTTATCTCTGTAACCTCCTTCAGACCCTACAACCTTCCCTATCTCTGTACCCTCCTCCAGACGCTACAACCTTCCCTATCTCTGTAACCTCCTCCAGCCCCGACAACCCTCCCTATCTCTGTAACCTCCTCCAGTCCCTACAACCTTCCCTATCTCTGTACCCTCCTCCAGACCCTTCAACGTTCCCTATCTCAGTAACCTCCTCCAGACCCTACAACCCTCCCTATCTCTGTAACCTCCTCTTGCCCCTACAACCTTCCCTATAATTGTAACCTCCTCCAGCCCCTACAACCCTCCCTATCTCTGTAACCTCCTCCATCCCCTGCAACCTTCCCTATCTCTGTAACCTCCTCCAGCCACTACAACCCTCCCTATCTATGTAACCTCCTCCAGCCCCGACAACCCTCCCTATCTCTGTAACCTCCTCCAGCCCCTACAACCCTCCCTATCTCTGTAACCTCCTCCAGCCCCTACAACCCTCCCTATCTCTGTAACCTCCTCCAGCCACTACAACCCTCCCTATCTCTGTAACCTCCTCCAGCCCCTACAACCCTCCCTATCTCTGTAACCTCCTCCAGCCCCTACAACCCTCCCTATCTCTGTAACCTCCTCCAGCCCCTGCAACCCTCCCTATCTCTGTAACCTCCTACAGCCACTACAACCCTCCCTATCTCTGTAACATCCTCCAGTCCCTACAACCTTCCCTATCTCTGTAACCTCCTCCAGCCCCTACAACCCTCCCTATCTCTATAACCTCCTCCAGTCCCTACAACCCTCCCTATCTCTGTAACCTCCTCCAGTCCCTACAACCCTCCCTATCTCTGTAACCTCCTCCAGTCCCTACAACCCTCCCTATCTCTGTAACCTCCTCCAGTCCCTACAACCTTCCCTATCTCTGTGCCCTCCTCCAGACCCTGCAACCTTCCCTATCTCTGTAACCTGCTCCAGCCCCTACGGCCCTCCCTATCTCTGTAACCTCCTCCAGTCCCTACAACCCTCCCTATCTCTGTAACCTCCTCCAGTCCCTACAACCTTCCCTCACTCTGTAACCTCCTCCAGACCCTACAACCTTCCCTATCTCTGTACCCTCCTCCAGACCCTACAACCTTCCCTATCTCTGTAACCTCCTCCAGCCCCTACAACCCTCCCTATCTCTGTAACCTCCTCCAGTCCCTACAACCCTCCCTATCTCTGTAACCTCCTCCAGTCCCTACAACCCTCTCTATCTCTGTAACCTCCTCCAGTCCCTACAACCTTCCCTATCTCTGTAACCTCCTCCAGACCCTACAACCTTCCCTATCTCTGTACCCTCCTCCAGACCCTGCAACCTTCCCTATCTCTGTAACCTGCTCCAGCCCCTACAACCTTCCCTATCTCTGTAACCTGCTCCAGCCCCTACAGCCCTCCCTATCTCTGTAACCTCCTCCAGTCCCTACAACCCTCCCTATCTCTGTAACCTCCTCCAGTCCCTACAACCTTCCCTAACTCTGTAACCTCCTCCAGACGCTACAACCTTCCCTATCTCTGTACCCTCCTCCAGACCCTACAACCTTCCCTATCTCTGTAACCTCCTCCAGCCCCTACAACCCTCCCTATCTCTGTGACCTCCTCCAGTCCCTACAACCCTCCCTATCTCTGTAACCTCCTCCAGTCCCTACAACCCTCCCTATCTCTGTAACCTCCTCCAGTCCCTCCAACCTTCCCTATCTCTGTAACCTCCTCCAGACCCTACAACCTTCCCTATCTCTGTACCCTCCTCCAGTCCCTACAACCCTCCCTATCTCTGTAACCTCCTCCAGTCCCTACAACCTTCCCTATCTCTGTAACCTCCTCCAGACCCTACAACCTTCCCTATCTCTGTACCCTCCTCCAGACCCTACAACCTTCCCTATCTCTGTAACCTCCTCCAGCCACTACAACCCTCCCTATCTCTGTAACCTCCTCCAGCCCCTACAACCTTCCCTATCTCTGTAACCTCCTCCAGCCCCTACAACCTTCCCTATCTCTGTAACCTCCTCCAGACCCTACAACCTTCCCTATCTCTGTAACCTCCTCCAGCCCCTACAACCCTCCCTATCTCTGTAACCTCCTCCAGCCCCTACAACCTTCCCTATCTCTGTAACCTCCTCCATCCCCTACAACCCTCTCTATCTCTGTAACCTCCTCCAGCCACTACAACCCTCCCTATCTCTGTAACCTCCTCCAGCCCCGACAACCCTCCCTATCTCTGTAACCTCCTCCAGCCCCTACAACCCTCCCTATCTCTGTAACCTCCTCCAGCCCCTACAACCCTCCCTATCTCTGTAACCTCCTCCAGCCCCTACAACCCTCCCTATCTCTGTAACCTCCTCCAGCCCCTACAACCCTCCCTATCTCTGTAACCTCCTCCAGCCCCTACAACCCTCCCTATCTGTGTAACCTCCTCCAGCCACTACAACCCTCCCTATCTCTGTAACCTCCTCCAGCCACTACAACCCTCCCTAGCTCTGTAACCTCCTCCAGTCCCTACAACCCTCCCTATCTCTGTAACCTCCTCCAGCCCCTCCGAGATCGCTGTGCTCCTCCAATTCCGGCCTCTTGAGCATCCCCCGATTTTAATCTCTCCACCATTGGTGGCCGTGCCTTCAGCTGCCTGGGCCCTGAGCTCTGGAATTCCCTCCCTAAACCTCTCCGTCTCTCGCTCTCTCCTCCTTTAAAATGCTCCTTCAACCCTCCCTCTTTAAGTGCCTTGGGTTGTTTAATGGGATGTTAACTGCACCGTTCTGTTTCTGATGGTCACCCTTTCAGTTTTCACCTACCTTGCATATAGGCGGAGTTACTGACTCAAGTCCCAACAAGCACAAAACAAACAATGTGCCTGACACCATGGAAATAAACTCTTACACTCTTTCCTGCAATGCTGTGCTCAGTGAATAATCACATCTGACGTGAATGGAAACAGGCCCTGCAGATAGCACAGGGAAGGAAAGGCAGAGAGCGCGGTACAGCGAGAGGGATAGAGAGAAAGAGATAGAGGGAGAGAGTGAGAGAGAGCGAAAGAGAGAGAGAGAGACAGATAGAGAAAGAGAGAGGGGGAAATGTCAGGGAGAGAGAGAGCAGGAGAGAGAGATCGCGACAGATAGAGAGAGAGAGTGGGGGGAATATTGGGGAGAGTGGTGGAGAGAGAAATAAAGAGGGAAAGCAACAGATGGAGAAGGAGAGCAGGGAAAGAGGATGACTGAGACAAGGAGGGAGAGAGTAAGCGATCTCCCACAAACAGCGATGAGGAGATCATCTATTTTTAGTGACGCTAATTTACATATGGAGGCAAGACTGAGATATTAAATGAATACTTTGCATCTGTTTTTTTTAACCAAAGAAGATGATAAAGCCCCAGGACCGGATGGGATGCATCCGAGGATTCTGAGGGAAGTGAGGGTGGAAATCGCAGAGGCACTGGCCATAATTTTCCAGTCTTCCTTAGACTCAGAGGACCGGAGAATTGCAAACGTTACACCCTTGTTCAAAAAAGGGAGTAAAGATCCAGGCCAGTCAGTTTCCCTTCGGTGATGGGGAAACTTCGAGAAAGAATAATTCAGGAAAAAATTAATAGTCAGCTGGGCAAATGCGGGTTAATTAAGGAAAGCCAGCACGGATTAATGAAGGGAAAATCGTGTTTAGCTAACTTGCTGGAGTTTTTTGAGGAGGTAACAGAGAGGGTTGATGAGGGCAATGCTGTTGATGTGGTGTACATGGACTTTCAAAAGGTGTTTGATACAATGACACACAACAGACTTATGAGCAAGGTTATATCTCATAGAATTAAAAGGGATGGTAGCAACATGGATACAGAATTGGCTGAGTGACACGAAACACGGAGTAGTGGTTAATGGATGTATTTGAGGCTGGAGGAAGGTTTGTAGTGGAGTTCCCCAGGGATCAGTGTTGGGACCCTTGCTTTTCCTGATCTATATTAATGACCTAGACCTTGGTGTACAGGGCACAATTTCAAAGTTTGTAGATGATACGAAACTTAGAAGCATTGTGAACTGTGAGGAGGATAGTGTAGAACTTCAAAAGGACATAGACAAGTTGGTGGAATGGGCAAACAGGTGGCAGATGAAGTTCAATGCAGAGAAATGTGAAGTGATTCATTTTGGTAGGAAGAACATGGAGAGACAATATAGAATAAAGGGTATAATTCTAAAGGGGGTCAAGGAGCAGAGGGAACTGGGTATATATGTACATTTATCATTGAAGGTGGCAGCACAGGTTGAGAGAGCGGTTAATAAAGCAGATGGGATCCTGGGCTTTATAAATTGAGGCAGAGAGTACAAGAGCAAGGAAGTTACGTTGAACTTGTATAAGACATGAGTTCGGCCTCAGCTGGAGTATTGCGGCCAGTTCTGGGCACCGCACCTGAGGAAAGATGTGAGGGCATTGAAGAGAGTACAGAAAAGATTCAGGAGAATGGTTCCCAGGGATGAGGGACTTCAGTTAACGTGGATAGATCGGAGAAGCTGGGACTGTTCTCCTCGGAGAAGAGAAGGTTGAGAGGAGATTTGATCGAGGTGTTCAAAATCATGAGGGGGGGTCTGGACAGAGGAGATCAGGAGAAACCGTTCCCAGTGGCGGAAGGATCTGGAACCAGAGGACACTGATTTAAAGTGATTGGCGCAAGAAGCAACAGAGACAAGAGGGAAAACTATTTCACACAGCGAGTGGTTAGGATCTGGAATGCTCTGTCTGAGAGTGTGGTGGAGGCAGATTCAATCGAGGCTCTCAAAAGGGAATTGGAGAATTATCTGGAGAGGAAGAATGTGCAGGGTGACGGGGAGAAGGAGGGGGAGTGGGGCGAGGTGAAATGCTCATTAGGAGAGCCCTTGCAGACATGATGGGCTGAAAGGCCTCCTTCTGCAATGTAATAATTCTGTGATTGAGGATACATATTGGCACCAGGAGAACTCCCTCCTGCTTTTCTTCCAAAACTGGGAATGGGATCCTTTATATCAACCTGAGAGGGCACACGGGGCTGAGGTTTTAGGTCTTATCGGAAAGGTGGCACCTCTGACAGTGCAGCACTCCCACACTACTGACTCTCAGAGAGTGCAGCACTCCCTCAGTACAGACCCTCCGGCAGTGCAGCACTCCCTCAGTACTGACCCTCTGACAGTGCAGCACTCCCACACTACTGACTCTCAGAGAGTGCAGCACTCCCTCAGTCTTGACCCTCCGGCAGTGCAGCACTCCCTCAGTAATGACCCTCAGAGAGCGCAGTGGTTAGCACCGCAGCCTCACAGCTCCAGCGACAGTCCCTGTACTGAGGGAGTGCTGCACTGTCGGAGGGTCAGTACTGAGTGAGCGCTGCACTGTCGGAGGGTCAGTACTGACGGGGTGCTGCACAGTCAGAGGGTCTGTACCTAGTATAGGTAGGTGGTAGGGAAATATAGGGACAGGTGGGGATGTGGTAGGAATATGGGATTAGTGTAGGATTAGTATAAATGGGTGGTTGATGGTCGGCACAGACTCGGTGGGCCGAAGGGCCTGTTTCAGTGCTGTATCACTAAACTAAACTAAACTAAACTAAACACTCCCTCAGTACTGACACTTCGACAGTGCAGCACTCTCTCAGTACTGACCCTCCGACAGTGCACACTCCCTCACTACTGACCCTCCGACAGTGCAGCACTCCCTCAGTACTGACCCTCCGACAGTGCAGCACTCCCTCAGTACTGACCCTCCGACAGTGCAGCACTCCCTCAGTACTGACCCTCCGACAGTGCAGCACTCCCTCAGTACTGACCCTCCGACAGTGCAGCACTTCCTCAGTACTGACCCTCCGACAGTGCAGCACTCCCTCAGTACTGACCCTCCGACAGTGCAGCACTCCCTCAGTACTGACCCTCTGACAGTGCAGCACTTCCTCAGTACTGACCCTCCTACAGTGCAGCACTCCCTCAGTACTGACCCTCTGACAGTGCAGCACTTCCTCAGTACTGACCCTCCGACAGTGCAGCACTCCCTCAGTACTGACCCTCCGACAGTGCAGCACTCCCTCAGTACTGACCCTCCGACAGTGCAGCACTCCCTCAGTACTGACCCTCCGACAGTGCAGCACTCCCTCAGTACTGACCCTCCGACAGTGCAGCACTTCCTCAGTACTGACCCTCCGACAGTGCAGCACTCCCTCAGTACTGACCCTCCGACAGTGCAGCACTCCCTCAGTACTGACCCTCTGACAGTGCAGCACTTCCTCAGTACTGACCCTCCAACAGTGCAGCACTCCCTCAGTACTGACCCTCTGACAGTGCAGCACTTCCTCAGTACTGACCCTCCGACAGTGCAGCACTCCCTCAGTACTGACCCTCCGACAGTGCAGCACTCCCTCAGTACTGACCCTCCGACAGTGCAGCACTCCCTCAGTACTGACCCTCCGACAGTGCGGCACTCCCTCAGTCCTGACCCTCTGACAGTGCAGCACTTCCTCAGAACTGACCCTCTGACAGTGCAGCACTCCCTCAGTACTGACACTCCGACAGTGCAGCACTCCCTCAGTGCTGACCCTCTGACAGTGCAGCATTCCCTCAGAACTGACCCTCTGACAGTGCAGCACTCCCTCAGTACTGGGACTGGGGCGGGCCGGGCTATCTTGTACTGCTCAGGTCTCTGGAGTGGGGCTTGAACCCACAATCTCTTGGCTTGGGGACGAGAATGCCATCCATTAAGCCACAGCAGCAGCAATCATGCCTTTTAGAGGGAGAGAGTATTGTTAAAGACTGACCTCCCATGACTTTGGGTCCAAGTCTTTCCTTTCCTGACATACGTGGGCATACGTAATGAACATTGATCCCCTGGGTCTGAATAAACGAACAGCTCATGTGAATGGTTGATTACTGTCTGCCTGTCTTTTCATAAGAACATCAGCAATGGGAGCAGGAGGAGGCCATTCAGCCCCTCAGGCCTGATCTCCCATTCAATAAGATCATTGTTCAACTCCACTTTCCCGCCCTCTCCCCGTATCCCTCAATTCTCTGTTACGACCGAGGCGGCGGGGGTGGGGGGTGGTGGGGGGCGGGCGGGAGTGCACTGTTAATTCAGTCCCACTTCTCCACAGGTCACAACATATATTTCAATTACCCCACTTACCAAAACGGTCAATCATGTACTCTATTCTTCCCAGAATAAAACACACCAACTAGGTTTCTTTAATAAACAACAAAATTATCAGTTTGTTAAAAACTAATTCCTAACCAATAATGAAAGTAAATCATACACGCGAATGGAAATATTAAACCCCCTTATCCTATCCCTCACATACACACACGCACACATACGTAACCAGTTAACCAGGGGGAAAAAATGGATTTTTGTTTACAGCTGGTACAAAGAAATAGGAGGAATAAACAAAAAAAACACTTAGCCTGAAAAGAAGGTATGGAAAGACGTCCTATGTATTGGCTTCGCGTCGCAAATGCGAATTGGCGGCCGTCGCGAGGATCGTCCCAGAACAGTTCCTTCCAGGCGATGTGGAAGATCAGTTTGGGTAGGCTTTCCAAGAGATGCTGCTGCAGAAGCTCCAAATTAGTTCTTACAGCAGGAATCAGCAACAAGGTTTTCCTTATCACACATTCGATGCAAGATTTCTTCAAAGGTGCAGGATTTCTTTTCGAGAGAAAGATGGGCTGATAGTCTCCTGGCAGGTCAAGAAGCAAACTGGCTTTTTTAACAGTTCAAATTGAAGCTGAAAGCATCCCAGAAGTCAAGTCTCATCATCTCTATAAATCTTGGCTTGCCACTTCTTTGTCAACATCTCTCCAAGGCAAAACAACCCCTGCTGGATTTTTTAATTTGAAAAAACAGGTGCGTGCCTTCCAGTAAGAATTGCTTTCTTGCCAAAACCAGGAATCTTCAGATAGCTTCTTTTATTTAACAAAATACCCACAAAGTTCAGCAATCTCTTTAAAATTCCGGAGGAATCAGTGTCCATAATTCGAATCTTAGTTCTTAAAACATGTTTGACAAAAGAAATAGAAGCAATTTCGTCACATCCCGCAGTGTCCAAAAATCTCTTAATCTCAGTCTTGAATATACTCAGCAACTGAGCGCCCACAGCCTCCTGGGGTAGAGAATTCCAAAGATTCACAACCCTCGGAGTGAAGGCACTTCTCCTCATGCCCCTTCTGAATGATCGGCCCCTTATCCTCAGACTGCGCCCCCGTGTTTTAGATTCCCCGACCAGCGGAAACAATCTCTCAATGTCTACCCTATCCAACCCCTTCAGAATTTTATATGTTTCAATGAGATCGCCTCTCATTCTTCTAAACTCCAGAGAGTGTAGGCCCAAATTACTCAGCCTCTCCTCATAAGACAATCCCCTCATCCCAGGGACCAGTTTAGTGAACCTTCGCTGTACCGCCTCAAATATGTGGGACCTTATCGAATGATTTTTGAAAATCCGAATGCGTTACATCCATGGGCAACCCCCCCTTCTCCTTCTTACAAACGTACGAACATACGAATTAGGAGCAGAAGTAGGCCATTCGGCCCCTCGAACCTGCTCCGCCATTTAATAAGATCATGGCTGACCTGTGTGTCTCGAATTCCACACTCCCATCTGCCCTGATAATCTTTGATCCCCTTGCCTAACAAGAATCTATCTACCTCAGCCTTAAAAATATTCAATGACCCCGCCTCCACCACCTTCTGAGGCAGAGAGTTCCAAAGTCACACAATCCTCAGAGAGAAAAATATTCTCTTTATTTCTGTCCTGAAAGGGCGACCCCTAATTTTAAAATAGTGGCCCCTAGTTCTGGACTCACCCACAAGAGGAAACATCCTTTTCACATCCACCTTGTCAAGACCGTTCGGGATCTTATATACTTCAATCAACTCTCCCCTCACTCTTCAAAACTCCAGTGAAAACAAGCCCAGTCTGTACAAACTTTCCTCATAAGCCAACCTGCTCATTCCAGGTATCAATCTAGTAAACCTCCTCTGAACTGCCTCCAACACATTCACATCCTTCCTTAAATAAGGAGACCAAAACTGCACACAGTATTCGAGATGTGGTCTCACCAATGCCCTGTATAACTGAAGCATAACATCCTTACTTTTATTTTCAATTCCTCTCGTAATAAAGGATAGCATTCCATTCGCCTTCTTTATTACTTGCTGTACCTGAAAACTAACTTTTTGTGACTCATGCACTAGAACACCCAGATCCCTCTGCACCGTGGAATTCTGCAGTCATTCTCCGTTTAGGTAATACTCTGCTTTTTTATTCTTCCCACCAAAGTGAACAACTTCACCTTTTCCCACATTATACTCCATCTGCCAGATTTTTGCCCATTCACTCAACCGATCGATATCAGTCTGCAACCTCCTTCTGTCCTCTTCACAACATACTTTCCCACCTATCTTTGTGTCATCTGCAAATTTAGCTACCATGCCATCGCTCCCCTCATCTAAGTCATTGATATAAATTGTATAAGGTTGAGACCCCAGCACAGACCCCTGTGGGACTCCACTCGTCACATCCTGCCAACCAGAAAAGGACCCACTTATGCAAACTCTCTGTTTTCTGCCAGCCAGCCAATCTTCTATCCATGCCAATATGTTATCCCCTACACCATGAGCTCCTACTTTGCGCAATAACCTTTTATGTGGCACCTTGTGAAATGCCTTCTGGAAATCCAAGTGCAGTAGGTCAACGAGCTCCCCTTTATCCACAGCACATGTTACTCCTTCAAAGAACTCCAATAAATTGGTTAAACATGATTTCCCTTTCACAAAACCATGCTGTCTATTCCCGATTACCTTGAGTTTTTCTAAGTGCCCAGCTATAGTCTCCTTAATGATCAATTCTAACACCTTCCCCACAACAGACATCAAGCTAACTGGCCTACAGTTACCTGTTTTCTGCCTCTCCCCCCTTCTTGAATAGAGGGTTTATATTTGCTACTTTCCAGTCTGATTGAACCTTTCCAGAATCTAGAGAAGTTTGAAAAATTAACACCAACGCATCTACTACCTCATTAACCACCTCTTCTAAGACTCTGGGATGAAGCCCATCAGGACCCGGGGACTTGTCAGCCCACATCTCCATCAGTTTGCTCAGTACCGCTTCCCTGGTGATTGTAATTTCACCAAGTTCCTCTCTTCCTTCCACCTCCTGATTTACAGCTATTACTGGAATGTTTTTTTGTATCCTCTGTAGTGATAGTCCTACTGGTTCCATCCTCAAAATCAATTTCCGTTTCTCAAATCCATGTGGACTCTTGCTGACTCATATTCTGATTTTTCTAAGTGCTTTATTACCACATCCCTAATAATAAATTCTCGCATTTTGCCTACAACTAAAATAACTGGCTACTGATTCCTACTGGACTGGTTCCAGGGATGTGGGGATTGTCCGATGAGGAGAGATTGAGCAGACTGGGCCGATATTCCCCGGAGTTTCAAAGAGTGAGAGGTGATCTGATTGAAACGTATAAAATTCTGAGAGGGTTTGACAGGGTAGATGCTGAGAGGCTGAGCGCCTAGCTTTCAATCCCGGGCCTTTGCGGAGTTCGATGATTTCACACCCGGTGTTGTTCTGAACCCTAGGAAAGGCCCAGGATCATTACAAACACCCCTTATCCTCACCTCAAACCCTGACCCTACCTTGAACCATGACCCCAAAGACCTTACTGACCCCAATCTGTGTCCCAAACCCTAACATCTTAACCCTAACCCCAAGCTGACCATAACCCGCTAACTCCAATCATAACCCTAAAGCCAAACACTGTAGTCCTAACCTCAATGCCAACCTGAACAACTTAACCTTAACGCCGACCCAACCATTAGGCTTAGCCCAAACACCAATCCACAAGGCATTAACCCTAACCCACAATCTGATCCTAGCCCCTAACCTTAACTGACCCCTGACCCCTTGACTTCAGTCAACCTAATTATATCCCCCAACCTCAATGCCTAAATCTAACTGTAACCCTGACCCCATAGGCACAAACTAACCTCTTCCCGTAACGCCAACCCAACCCCAAACACCTTAATTTAGGTTCCCAACCCTCCAGGGGTGACCTGGAGCCTTCAGGAATTAAAGGTCTCTCTCTGTCCCTCTCTCCTGGGCAACCCAGGGAAAGCTTTTCTGGGGTGGGGGTGGGGGGAGAGGAATTGTGTGTTGCTTTCCATTGTGTTTCATAAAGTTAGTTGGAAATATATTGCCGATAGTGGGATGGGAGGCAAAATTGGCTATTTGACTGGGGTGGGGGGGCAGTTGGTGGTCACGTGATGAATTCTCCCGGAATTTGGCCAACCTGAGTTGGCAACCTTCTTTTTTTAACACTTTAAATTGCAGTGTCAGACAAAGCACGGCTTGAGATGTGAAAGGCCACTGCGAAACTATTATCACTGACTATCACAACGGATAAGAGTTATTGATAATTTTGCTTTGGGCATCCCTGACTGACAAAATGGCGCCGGGTCCCGGGCCACGTGTTTCTTCCCTCATTCAAAACACAGTCACGTGAACCAACGGTTGGGCTCGCGCCCGGCTGACTGTTCGGAACGTGCGTTTGAACTGACCAATTGAAACGATCTGACTCCACGTGGGGTGGGCGGGGGCCAAGTGGCCTTCTGGCCATTGAGAAGCTTCGCCCGTGGTGGCGGTGCCACGTGGGGTCTAACGTCATTTCCTCCGGGGCAAAGGGACGCAAAACTTATCGGCCAATCGGGAGTTACCTCAGGTTGTGATTGGTCGGGAATTGGTGTGGGGGGGAGGGAACTCTGGGTGTGTTGGGGATGGAGTTTGTGAATGGGCGGAGGAAATTGGAAAACGTTGAGAGAGAGCGCGAGGAAGGCACGGGGCGGGAGAGGGGAAATGGAGGGGGAGGGGAAATGGAGGGGGAGGGGAATGGAGGGGAGGGGGAGGAGAATGGAGGAGGGGAATGGGAGGGGAATGGGGAGGAGGGAAATGGTGAGGAGGGGGGGGAGGGGAGGAGGGAAATGGTGAGGAGGGGGGAGAGGAGGAGAGGGAAATGGGGGGGGGAGGGAAATGGGGGGGGGAGGGAAATGGGGGGGGGGGAAATGGGGAGGAGGGAAATGGGGGGGGGAAATGGGGAGGGAAATGGAGAGGGGAGGGAAATGGAGAGGGGAGGGAAATGGGGAGGAGGGGGGAGGGAAATGGGGAGGAGAGGGGAGGGAAATGGGGAGGAGGGAAATGGAGGGGGAGGGAGAGGAGGGGAATGGGGAGGGAAATGGGGAGGGAAATGGGGAGATGGGGAGGAGAGGGGAGGGGAGGGAAATGGGGGGGGAGGAGGGGAGGGAAATGGGTAGGAGAGGGGAAATGGGGAGGAGGGGAGGGAAATGGGGAGGAGAGGAGGAGGGGAGGGAAATGGGGAGGGAAATGGGTAGGAGAGGGGAAATGGGGAGGAGGGGAGGGAAATGGGGAGGAGAGGAGGAGGGGAGGGAAATGGGGAGGAGGGGAGGGAAATGGGGAGGAGGGGAGGGAAATGGGGAGGAGGGGAGGGAAATGGGGAGGAGGGGAGGGGAAATGGGGAGGAGGGGAGGGGAAATGGGGAGGAGGGGAGGGAAATGGGGAGGAGGAGGGGAAATGGGGAGGAGGGGAGGGGAAATGGGGAGGAGGGGAGGGAAATGGGGAGGGAAATGGGGAGGGGGGAAATGGGGAGGAGGGGAGGGAAATGGGGAGGAGGGGAGGGAAATGGGGAGGAGGGGAGGGAAATGGGGAGGAGGGGAGGGAAATGGGGAGGAGGGGAGGGGAAATGGGGAGGAGGGGAGGGGAAATGGGGAGGAGGGGAGGGAAATGGGGAGGAGAGGGGAAATGGGGAGGAGGGGAGGGGAAATGGGGAGGAGGGGAGGGAAATGGGGAGGGAAATGGGGAGGGGGGAAATGGGGAGGAGGGGAGGGAAATGGGGAGGAGAGGGGGAGGGGAGGGAAATGGGGAGGAGGAGGGGAGGGAAATGGGGAGGAGGAGGGGAGGGAAATGGGGAGGAGGGGAGGAGGGAAATGGGGAGGGAGGAGGGGAGGAGGGAAATGGGGAGGGAGGAGGGGAGGAGGGAGGAGGGGAGGAGGGAAATGGGGAGGGAGGAGGGAAAAGGGGAGGGAGGAGGGGAGGAGGGAAATGGGGAGGAGAGGAGGAGGGAAATGGGGAGGAGAGGGGGAGGGGAGAGGAGGGAATGGGTAGGAGAGGGGAAATGGGGAGGGTGGAATGGGAAATGGGGAGGAGGGGAGGGGAAATGGGGAGGAGGGGAGGGGAAATGGGGAGGAGGGGAGGGGAAATGGGGTGGAGGGGAGGGAATGGGGAGGAGGGAGGGGAAATGGGGAGGAGGGGAGGGGAATGGGGAGGAGGGGTGGGAATTGGGGAGGAGGGGAGGGAAATGGGGAGGAGAGGAGGGAAATGGGGTGGGGTGGGGAGGGGGGAGGGAGGAGAGGGGAATGGGGAGGAGGGGAGGGAAATGGGGAGGAGGGGAGGGAATGGGGAGGAGAGGAGGGAAATGGGGAGGGGAGGGGAGGGGGGAGGGAGGAGAGGGGAAATGGGGTGGAGGGGAGGGAAATGGGTAGGAGAGGGGAATGGGGAGGGTGGAATGGGGAGGTGGGTGGGTGGAATGGGGTGGAGGGGAGGGTGGATGGGGAGGAGGGGTGGGGAATGGGGAGGTGGGGAGGGGAAATGGGGTGGGAGGGGAGGGAAATGGGGAGGAGGGGGGGGGAAATGGGGGGGAGGGAAATGGGGTGGAGGAGTGGGAAATGGGGCGGGGAGGGAGGAGTGGGAATGGGGTGGGAAATGGGGAGGGGAGGGAGGAGAGGGAAATGGGGAGGGGAGGGAGGAGTGGGAAATGGGGAGGGAGGAGTGGGAAATGGGGAGGGGAGGGAGGATTGGGAAATGGGGAGGGGAGGGAGGAGAGGGAAATGGGGAGGGGGAGAGGGAATTGGGAGGCGAGGGAAATAGGGAGGAGGAGGAGGAGGGGGAGAGGGAAATGGGGAGGGGAGGGAGGATTGGGAAATGGGGAGGGGAGGGAGGAGAGGGAAATGGGGAGGGGGAGAGGAAATAGGGAGGAGGAGGAGGAGGGGGAGAGGGAAATAGGGAGGTGAGGGAAATCGGGAGGGGGAGAGGGAAATAGGGAGGAGGAGAGGGACAGGGAAGGGGGAGAGGTAAATAGGGAGGAGGAGGGGGAAATAGGAAGAGGGGAAGAAGGGAAGTGGGGAGAGGGGAAGGGGAAATGGGGAGGGAAGGGAATGGGGAGGGGAAGAGAGGGGAATGGGGAGGGAAGAGAGGGGAATGGGAAAGGAGAGGGGGGAGGGAAGGGGAATGGGGAGGGGAAGAGAGGGGAATGGGGAAAGGAGAGGGGGGAGGGAAATGGGGAAAGGAGGGGAAGGGAGGAGAGGAAATGGGGAGGGGAAGGGAGGAGAGGGAAATGGGGAGGGGAAGGGAGGAGAGGGAAATGGGGAGGGGAAGGGAGGAGAGGGAAATGGGGAGGGGAAGGGTGGGGGGGAGAGGGAAGGGAAATGGGGAGAGGGAAGGGAAATGGGGAGGGGAAGGGGGGAGAGGGAAGGGAAATGGGGAGGGGAAGGGGGGAGAGGGAAATGGGGAGGGGAAGGGGGGAATGGGGAGGGGAAGGGAAATGGGGAGGGGAAGGGAGGAGGGAAATGGGGAGGGGAAGGGAGGAGAGGGAATGGGGAGGGGAGGGGGGGGAGAGGTAATGGGGAGGGGGGGAAAGGGGGAGGGGGAGGACGGTAGAGTGAAATGGGGAGAGGAAGGGGGGAGAGGGAAATGGGGAGGGGAAGGGAGGAGAGGGAAATGGGGAGGGGGAGGAGGGTAGAGGGATATGGGGAGGGGGGAGAGGGAATGGGGAGGAGGGGAGAGGGAAATGGGGAGGGTAGAGGGAATTAGGAAGGATGGGGAGGGAGGTGAGGGTGTTGGGGAGAGGCGGAGGGGAATGGGGAGAGGGAGGGGATGGGGGGAGAGGGGAATGGGAGGGGGAGGTGGGAAAGGAGGGTGGGGGAGGAGGGAGGGAGAAATGGGGAGGAAGGGAGGGAAATGGGGTGGGGGAGGGGAAATGAGGAGGGGAGAGGGGGAATTGGGGGTTGAAGGTTATCGGGGTAGGTGGAAATGTGGAGAAATCAGTTTCACCATGAACGTATTGAATGGCGGAGCAGGCTTGAGGGGTTGAGTGGCCTACTCCTGTTCCAGCTCCTAATTTGTATGTTCGTTTGAAATGGGGAGGGGGGGTGGTGGGGAATGGGGAAGGGAGGAAATGGGAAATGTGAGGGGGAAATGTGGAGGGGGGAAGGGGGTAATAGGGATGGCAGAGGGAGGCTGGGGAGGGCAAAGGGGGAGGGGGGAGAGGAAAGGGGGCAATTGGGGAGTAGGGGACATGGGGTGGGGCGAAGGGGAAGAGGGATGGAGGAGCGAGGTAGGGGAAGTGAGGGGGAAGAGGAGGGGAAGCAAGGGGGAGGGGAGGGCTGGAGGGGGAGAAGAGGTGCAGAGAGAGGAGGGTAGGGGTTGGGTGGGGAGGGGGAGTGAGGGGGGTGGGATTGGCAGATATAGATTGGGGGCGTCGGGGGTGGGGAAAGGCTGTGGAGTGAAGGAGATGGGGTAGGGAGGAGGGGATTGAGGGGGATGGGGAGTGAGGGTGGGGTGGGGGAGCAGGAGGGAGAGAGTATGGAGTGTGGGAACGAGGGGAGGACTGAAGGTGTGAGAGGGGTTTGGGGAGGGTGGCGGGTGGATGGAAACGATGGGAGGGTGGTGAGTGAGAGGTTGAGTGAGGGGGAAAGACCAAGGGGCAACCCATGAGGCGAATTTACAATCAGAGTGTTGAGAGACGGGAAGGAGGGGGTACTGAGTGATTCAGCTGGCCCATTCCCTTTAAAAAGAAACACCGGAGACGCCGAGCTGGGAGTCCCTAACCCAAAGCCCGTCCCCCGTCCTGCAAATCACAGAATCAAACAGTGCAGATGGAGTTAAGATAGAGATCGGCTATCATTTGGCAAAGCAGCCTCAAGTTGGCTGAATGGGCCTCCTCCTGTTCCCGTGTAACAGGCTGGAGAAGGGGCTGAATGGCCTCCTCCTGTTCCTGTGTAACAGGCCGAATATGGGGCTGAATGGGCCTCCTCCTGTTCCAGTGTAACAGGCTGGAGAAGGGGCTGAACGGGCCTCCTCCTGTTCAGTGTAACAGGCTGCAGAAGGGGCTGAATGGGCCTCCTCCTGTTCCAGTGTAACAGGCTGGAGAAGTGTCTGAATGGGCCTCCTCCTGTTCCAGTGTAACAGGCTGGAGAAGAGGCTGAATGGGCCTCCTCCTGTTCCAGTGTAACAGGCTGCAGAAGGGGCTGAATGGGCCTCCTCCTGTTCCAGTGTAACAGGCTGGAGAAGTGTCTGAATGGGCCTCCTCCTGTTCCAGTGTAACAGGCTGGAGAAGAGGCTGAATGGGCCTCCTCCTGTTCCAGTGTAACAGGCTGGAGAAGGGGCTGAATGGGCCTCCTCCTGTTCCCGTGTAACAGGCTGGAGAAGGGGCTGAATGGGCCTCCTCCTGTTCCCGTGTAACAGGCTGGAGAAGGGCTGAATGGGCCTCCTCCTGTTCCCGTGTAACAGGCTGGAGAAGTGTCTGAATGGGCCTCCTCCTGTTCCAGTGTAACAGGCCGGAGAAGGGGCTGAATGGGCCTCCTCCTGTTCCAGTGTAACAGGCTGGAGAAGGGGCTGAATGGGCCTCCTCCTGTTCCCGTGTAACAGGCCGGAGAAGGGCTGAATGGGCCTCCTCCTGTTCCCGTGTAACAGGCCGGAGAAGGGGCTGAATGGGCCTCCTCCTGTTCCAGTGTAACAGGCTGGAGAAGGGGCTGAATGGGCCTCCTCCTGTTCCCGTGTAACAGGCCGGAGAAGGGGCTGAATGAACCTCCTTCTGTTCCAGTGTAACAGGCTGGAGAAGTGTCTGAATGGGCCTCCTCCACTTCCAGTGTAACAGGCTGGAGAAGGGGCTGAATGGGCCTCCTCCTGTTCCAGTGTAACAGGCTGGAGAAGGGGCTGAATGGCCTCCTCCTGTTCGTGTGTAACAGGCCGAATATGGGCTGAATGGGCCTCCTCCTGTTCCAGTGTAACAGGCTGGAGAAGGGGCTGAATGGCCTCCTCCTGTTCCTGTGTAACAGGCCGAATATGGGGCTGAATGGGCCTCCTCCTGTTCCAGTGTAACAGGCTGGAGAAGGGGCTGAATGGGCCTCCTCCTGTTCCAGTGTAACAGGCCGGAGAAGGGGCTGAATGGGCCTCCTCCTGTTCCTGTCTAACAGGCTGGAGAAGGGGCTGAATGGGCCTCCTCCTGTTCTATTGTAACAGGCTGGAGAAGGGGCTGAATGGGCCTCCTCCTGTTTCCGTGTAACAGGCTGGAGAAGGGGCTGAATGGGCCTCCTCCTGTTCTCTTGTAACAGGCTGGAGAAGGGGCTGAATGGGCCTCCTCCTGTTCTATTGTAACAGGTTGGAGAAGGGGCTGAATGGGCCTCCTCCAGTTCCATTGTAACAGGCTGGAGAAGGGGCTGAATGGGCCTCCTCCTGTTCCAGTGTAACAGGCTGGAGAAGGGGCTGAATGGGCCTCCTCCTGTTCCTGTGTAACAGGCTGGAGAAGGGGCTGAATGGGCCTCCTCCTGTTTCCGTGTAACAGGCTGGAGAAGGGGCTGAATGGGCCTCCTCCTGTTCCTGTGTAACAGGCTGGAGAAGGGGCTGAATGGGCCTCCTCCTGTTCCCGTGTAACAGGCTGGAGAAGGGGCTGAATGGGCCTCCTCCTGTTCCCGTGTAACAGGCTGGAGAAGGGGCTGAATGGGCCTCCTCCTGTTCCTGTGTAACAGGCTGGAGAAGGGGCTGAATGGGCCTCCTCCTGTTTCCGTGTAACAGGCTGGAGAAGGGGCTGAATGGGCCTCCTCCTGTTCCTGTGTAACAGGCTGGAGAAGGGGCTGAATGGGCCTCCTCCTGTTCCAGTGTAACAGGCTGGAGAAGGGGCTGAATGGGCCTCCTCCTGTTCCCGTGTAACAGGCTGGAGAAGGGGCTGAATGGGCCTCCTCCTGTTCCCGTGTAACAGGCTGGAGAAGGGGCTGAATGGGCCTCCTCCTGTTCCAGTGTAACAGGCTGGAGAAGGGGCTGAATGGGCCTCCTCCTGTTCCCGTGTAACAGGCTGGAGAAGGGGCTGAATGGGCCTCCTCCTGTTCCCGTGTAACAGGCTGGAGAAGGGGCTGAATGGGCCTCCTCCTGTTCCAGTGTAACAGGCTGGAGAAGGGGCTGAATGGGCCTCCTCCTGTTCCAGTGTAACAGGCTGGAGAAGGGGCTGAATGGGCCTCCTCCTGTTCCTGTCTACGTATTCCTTCCTTGCAATGTTGTGTCTGACTCTTTTCTGCAGTGAGCATATCTCCATGATGGAAGAATTTGATAGGTTGGCGATGCAGGCATTCTCTCTTATCATTCCTGCTCTGGTCGATCAAGGTTTGAGGATTATTATGCAGTGGACTTTGAGTCGGTAAATATTTGATTTTCACTTTATTGCCCCATTGCACCCTGCTTCAGGTATTACCTGGTCACATGTATCTTAACACCTGAGCTACAAGGTCTAAAGATTGCAGTCCGATGACGGCTGGGTGGGGCCAGTGTATGTGTGCTGGGACAAAGCAACGTCGCCCGTCTCCGCCCCTGTCTCAGCTCATCCACTGCTGAAACCCTCATCCCTGCCTTCGTTGCCTCCAGACTTGACTACTCCAACACTGTCCTGCTGGTCTCCCACATTCTACCCTCCGTAAACTTCACCTCGTCCAAAACGCCTGCCCGGCACCCGTATCCCCTTCAGTGAGCAATCCTGGGGCACTTTCCAATTATGCCCTATTTAGAGGTCGCAGATACAGGGCGGTATGCCCTGGCGAGGGAGTCTAGAAATGGGGTCGGGGTGGCCGAGTGTCACAGTCTCGGGGATAAGGGGTCGGCCATTTTGGACTGAGATGAGGAGAAATGTCTTCACTCCGAGGGTTGTGTATCTTTGGAATTCTCTACCCCAGAGAGCTGTGGATGCTCATTCGTTGAGTACATTCAAGACTGAGATCGTGGGATTTTTGGACAATGAGGGAATTATTTTTTATTCGTTCATGGGATGTGGGCATCGCTGGCCAGGCCAGCATTTATCGCCCATCCCTCATTGTCCTTGAGAAGGTGGTGGTGAGCTGCCTTCTTGAACCACTGCAGTCCATGTGAGGTTGGTACACCCACAGTGCTGTTAGGAAGGGAGTTTTAACCCAGCGACAGTGAAGGAACAGCGATATAGTTCCAAGTCAGGATGGTGTGTGACTTGGAGGGGAACTTGCAGGTGGTGGTGTTCCCATGCATCTGCTGCCCTTGTCCTTCTAGTTGGTAGAGGTCGCGGGTTTGGAAGGTGCTGTCTAAGGAGCCTTGGTGCGTTGCTGCAGTGCATCTTTTAGATGGTACACACTGCTGCCACTGTGCGTCGGTGGTGGAGGGAGTGAATGTTTGTGAATGGGGTGCCAATCAAGCGGGCTGCTTTGTCCTGGATGGTGTCGAGCTTCTTGAGTGTTGTTGGAGCTGCACCCATCCAGGCAAGTCGAGAGTATTCCATCACATTCCTGACTTGTGCCTTGTAGATGGTGGACAGGCTTTGGGGAGTCAGGAGGTGAGTTACTCGCCTCAGAATTCCTAGCCTCTGACCTGCTCTTGTAGCCACGGTATTTATATGGCTACTCCAGTTCAGTTTCTGGTCAATGGTAACCCCTAGGATGTTGATAGTGGGGGATTCAGCGATGGTAATGCCATTGAATGTCAAGGGGAGATGGTTAGATTCTCTCTTGTTGGAGATGGTCATTGCCTGGCACTTGTGTGGCACAAATGTTATTTGCCACTTATCAGCCCAAGCCTGGATATTGTCCAGGTCTTGTTGCATTTCTACACGGTCTGCTTCAGTATCAAAGGAGTCACAAATGGTACTGAACATTGTGCAATCATCAGCGAACATCCCCACTTCTGACCTTATGATTGAAGGAAGGTCATTGATGAAGCAGCTGAAGATGGTTGGGCCTAGGACACTACCCTGAGGAACTCCTGCTCCTGCAGTGATGTCCTGGAGCTCAGATGATTGACCTCCAACAACCACAACCATCTTTCTTTGCATGAGGTATGACTCCAACCGGCAGAGAGTTTTCCCCCTGATTCCCATTGACCTCAGTTTTGCTAGGGCTCCTTGATGCCATACTCGGTCAAATGCTGCCTTGATGTCAAGGGCAGTCACTCTCACCTCACCTCACCTCTTGAGTTCAGCTCTTTTGTCCATGTTTGAACCAAGGCTGTAATGAGGTCAGGAGCTGAGTGGCCCTGGTGGAACCCAAACTGAGCATCACTGAGCTGGTTATTGCTAAGCAAGTGCTGCTTGATGGCACTGTTGATGACACCTTCCATCACTTTACTGATGATTGAGAGTAGGCTGATGGGGCGGTAATTGGCCGGGTTGAACTTGTCCTGTTTTTTATGTACAGGACATACCTGGGCAATTTTCCACATTGCAGGGTAGATGCCGGTGTTGTATCTGTATTGGAACAGTACAGTATCGTATTAAGGGTTATGGGGATAAGGGGGGGAAGGTGGAGTTGAGGTCGAGGTTCAGCCACGATCTTAGTGAAAGGCGGGCAGGCTTGAGGCCTACTCCTGTTTCCTGTGTTGTTCCATTGGGTGAGGGCGGGAGGGGGTGTTCACTGAGTGGTGATCAGAAGCTCAGACCCTCAGCCTGACCAGTGTTCCCCTGGATACCTCATCATAGCGGGGAGCCCTAAACCTTTTGGGTCCACGAGGCAGTGGATTTAGTGCCCGGACACCCATGAGGGGTGGGATGGTGTGGTTTGATAGCGGGAGAGGGGACAGCCCAGGGCAGGAACGGAGACTGGAGAGAAGCTCGGGTTGTTGTCCTTCGAGCAGAGAAGGTTAAGGAGGAGATTTAATCGAGGCTTTTAAAACCATGAAGGGTTTCGGAGAGAGAAAATAAGGAGAAACGGCTTCCAGCGGCAGGAGGGTGGGTAACCAGAGGGACACAGATTGAAGATAATTGGCAGAGGGGGAGATGAGGAGAAATGTTTTTTTACGCAGAGAGTTGTTGTGATCTGGAACGAGCTGCCTGAAAGGGAAGACAGAAGGGCCTCCTTCTGTGCTGTCCCATTCTATGACTCTATGAGATGAATATGCCAACGGGTAGTAAGCTTACGTTGACAGGAGCTGATGCGCAATTTGGACGCAGTGTGACGCTGTTTTTCCCCTTGCTTCTTGCAGATAACTGTGATGAGATTTGCTCAACATGGAGGTTTCGGACTTGATTTCCAAGCTCACGTGCCCTAAACTCTGTCTTTGGAGGACTGTCTTTGAGTGCCTGTACAAGCAACAGCACGAGGACCTTTTCTGCGATGCCATCTTGTACGCAGAAGGTGAGACAGGGCAACTAGCCCCGCGCTGGCATCTATCTCTGTGCCGCCCCCCCCCCCCACCATTAACCCGTAAAACTTTCGCTGAAAGGGTCCAGATGGAGATTGACCAGAATAGGAGCAGGGATGAGGGAGTTCGATTAACGTGGAGAGACTGAAGAAGCTGGGATTGTTCTCCTTCGAGCAGCGAAGGTTAAGAGGAGATTTAATCGGGCCGTTCAAAACCATGAAGGGTTTTTGATAGAGTAAATGAGGAGAAAGTGTTTCCGGTGGCTGGAGGGTCGGTAACCAGAGGGACACAGATTGAAGATAATCGGCAGAGGGACCAGAGGGGGAGATGAGGAGAAATGTTTTTTTACACAGCGAGTTGTTGTGATCTGGAACGCGCTGCCTGAAAGGGCGGTGGAAGCAGATTCAATAGGAACTTTCAAAAGGGAGAATCAGAGAAATACTGGAAGGGGAAAGATTTGCAGGACGGTGGAGGAAAGAGCAGGGCGATGGGGGTGGGGAGGCAGTGTGGGATTAATGGGATAGCACGCTCAAACAGTCAACACAGGCCTCCTGGCCTCCTGTGCTGTAAAATGCTGCTGGTTCCTTCACGCCCGATCAGGAACAGGAACTGACCTTTCACCCTGTCGTCTTCTAACGTGCCAGAGATCGAGCCTCGGTGTTTCATGCTCTGGCCAAATGTGTGGGACTCCGTACCACAGCAGGAACGAGATCAGCAAAGGTTGGGGGGCTCCGTACTAGTCCTGACGCTTGTATAAATTAACCTCTGTTAGACACTGTCATATCTAAGTATTTTAACGAATAAAGTACGTAATCGAGGAGACCTCACGCAATCTTAAACGGCCGTGTGCTTCCCCGATCCGCAGTCTGAGCCTCACGAGCACACCAATGCAGCAGTTGCACTCCGACTGACCCGAGGCTGGGTTTACTTAACGACGAGACTTTGCTGCCCGCACCCCCCCCCCCCCCCCCCCCCCCCCCATTTAGCACTGATTGGCATTTCTGTCTAGCGCCTTTATTAGAGTTTTTAAAAAAAGTCCCAAGGCCTTTCCTGGGTAAACCATACAAAGCTTCACCGCGCTACTTTCATTGCAGAAGTGGATGGTTCGATAAATGTATTTTATTCCCGTCCGGTTGTCTCTCATTCCTCTCGTCCTCCTCCTCTCAGGTGAAGGGATACCGGCCCATCGCTGCGTCCTCGCTGCTTTCAGCCCCTTCTTCCTCCAGCATTTCTCCTCGCGGGACGCCCGCTCCCAGAGGGTGCCACTGGAGCTCCCTGGACTGAAGGCTGCCACGCTGAAGGCGCTGGTGCGGTTCATGTACACGGCGGAGATCCAGCTGCCTCGAGAGGAGATTGGCGAATTTCTGGAGGCCGCCCGGAGCCTCCATGTCCTCGGTGTTGCTGGAGAGCCCGGGACGCTACCCGCCGCCGAGCCCCGAGACTCCGAGCCAGAGGCCCGAATGCTGGCGGGCACCGAGCCCGAAGGAGAGCGCTTGCCACCGCCCCTGGAGCCCGGCGGAACTGCGTTGCCACCGCCGGTATTGCCCCGCGGCTCTCCGAAGGCCCTGGACCCGTGCGCCCAGAGACGGACCCCCAGCCAGGTGGCCCTGGCAAAACCCAAAGCACCCACCTATTCCTCCTCCCTGCTCCAGAGGTCAAGGGGCAAGGGCACCAGCCTCCCAGGAAACCCACCCCCCTCGAAGCTCGTTGTCAGTTGGCGCCGCATGAAAATAAGCCGCCCCGTGGCTACCGAGCAAGCCGACACGGATTCCACTGCCAGCGCACCCACCGGTCCGAAACGCCCTTGGAGGCAGAAGCGAGGGGAGCCCCTGGGCTGCGGGAACCAAGGGGCGACTGGCGTAAGCCCCCACTGGACTCCAACGCCTCCATCCTCTTTGTCTACACTGCGGAGGGACGGGACCCCGTGCCTCAAACCCCTCGAGGATTTGCACCGGGAGGAGGAAGGGAACGAACGCCTGGCTGTCGAGTCAGGCCCAGACTGGGAGCCGAAGTCAAGGTCGACCGACTCCGGCCAAGAGAGAGCTCAGGGGTCAGCTGGCCAGGCTGCTCGCCGTAAGGAGGAGGGCGAAGCGATGGAGAACCTGGGCGAGCAGCCCAGTGAAAGCTCCGGTCAGGTTGGGATTGTGAAGGAGTTGACCTCCCGCTCTGTTTCCGGCTGGACAGGCCGAAGCCCCTCATCCCCGGATAGACGTCAGGAACAGCTCAGGAGAAAGTCAGGTCTGGTTTGCGGCCCACAGAGAGAGACGGCCTACCCTGCACAGGCCCGGGATACTCAGCAGACAGTCCATGGCGCGCCGCGGCCAGAGGAGGGTCATCAAGCGGCCCGGTGTCTGATTGACCAGCGAGGGAAGATGTCAGGGAGAGAGGGGTCACATATCACCAGGGGGCCAGTCTTGGGGCCATCACATCAAGGGTCTCCCTGTGCTTCTACTCGACCCAAAAGCGCAGGGTCAAGAGCAGACCCGAACAAGCAAGGAGTCGTGAAGCATGCCCTTGCCCAAGGGGGCAAGAGGTCAAGCTGCCAGGACGTTCCCGGGGAAAGGTCGGTTGGGATCAAGAAGGTCAAACTGCAGAAGCTGAACTACTCCAGCAAGTGGGTGGTCACTCCCGCACTGGAAAAGCGGGATCCCGATCCCGCAAGACATCTGGCGAGGGGCCAGAACGTCGAAGCAGCCGAGCAATGGACCAGCAACGTTGACCAGGCCAGGACAGAGCAAGAGCCTCAGCCCCCTGCAGGGACAGGCCGCTCCCAGGTCGGAGGGGAAGAGAAGGGCGTGGCAGTGGGATCCAGGAGAAGGCAATTGCTAAGTGGTCCTGGTCACTTCGTGGCTGACTTAGCGAAAGATGATTGGAGGCCGGAAACCCTGGGCCTGGGGGAGGACCAGAGGCCGGAAACCCCGGTCCTCCCCCAGGACCAGAGGCCAGGAGGTCTGGCCCTGGGGGAGGACCGGAGGCCGGAAACCCTGGCCCTGGGGGAGGACCAGAGGCCGGGAGGTCTGGCCCTGGGGGAGGACCAGAGGCCGGGAGGCCCGTGCCTGGGGGAGGACCAGAGGCCGGGAGGCCCGTGCCTGGGGGAGGACCAGAGGCCGGGAGGCCCGTGCCTGGGGGAGGACCGGAGGCTGGAAACCCTGGACCTGGGGGAGGACCGGAGGCCGGGAGGTCTGGCCCTGGGGGAGGACCAGAGGCCGGGAGGCCCGTGCCTGGGGGAGGACCAGAGGCCGGGAGGCCCGTGCCTGGGGGAGGACCAGAGGCCGGGAGGCCCGGGCCTGGGGGAGGACCGGAGGCCGGGAGGTCTGGGCCTGGGGGAGGACCGGAGGCCGGGAGGTCTGGGCCTGGGGGAGGACCGGAGGCCGGAAACCCTGGACCTGGGGGAGGACCGGAGGCCGGGAGGTCTGGCCCTGGGGGAGGACCGGAGGCCGGGAGGTCTGGCCCTGGGGGAGGACCAGAGGCCGGGAGGCCCGTGCCTGGGGGAGGACCAGAGGCCGGGAGGCCCGTGCCTGGGGGAGGACCAGAGGCCGGGAGGCCCGTGCCTGGGGGAGGACCGGAGGCCGGGAGGCCCGTGCCTGGGGGAGGACCGGAGGCCGGGAGGCCCGGGCCTGGGGGAGGACCGGAGGCCGGGAGGTCTGGGCCTGGGGGAGGACCGGAGGCCGGGAGGTCTGGGCCTGGGGGAGGACCGGAGGCCGGGAGGTCTGGGCCTGGGGGAGGACCGGAGGCCGGGAGGTCTGGGCCTGGGGGAGGACCGGAGGCCGGGAGGTCGGGGCCTGGGGGAGGACCGGAGGCCGGGAGGTCTGGGCCTGGGGGAGGACCGGAGGCCGGGAGGTCTGGGCCTGGGGGAGGACCGGAGGCCGGGAGGTCTGGGCCTGGGGGAGGACCGGAGGCCGGGAGGTCTGGGCCTGGGGGAGGACCGGAGGCCGGGAGGTCTGGGCCTGGGGGAGGACCGGAGGCCGGGAGGTCTGGGCCTGGGGGAGGACCGGAGGCCGGGAGGTCTGGGCCTGGGGGAGGACCGGAGGCCGGGAGGTCTGGCCCTGGGGGGGGACCGGAGGCCGGGAGGTCTGGCCCTGGGGGAGGATCGGAGGCCGGAAACCCTGGGCCTGGAGGAGGACCAGAAGCCGGGAGGTCTGGGCCTGGGGGAGGACCAGAGGTCAGGAAGTCCGGGCCTGGGGGAGGACCAGAGGACAGGAGGTCCGGGCCTGGGGGAGGACCAGAGGCCGGAAACCCTGTGCCTGGGGGAGGACCAGAGGCTGGAAACCCTGGGCCTGGGGGAGGACCAGAGATCGGGAGGCCTGGGCCTGGGGGAGGACCAGAGATCTGGAGGCCTGGGCCTGGGGGAGGACCAGAGATCTGGAGGCCTGGGCCTGGGGGAGGACCAGAGATCTGGAGGCCTGGGCCTGGGGGAGGACCAGAGATTTGGAGGCCTGGGCCTGGGGGAGGACCAGAGATCTGGAGGCCTGGGCCTGGGGGAGGACCAGAGATCTGGAGGCCTGGGCCTGGGGGAGGACCAGAGATCGGGAGGCCTGGGCCTGGGGGAGGACCAGAGATCGGGAGGCCTGGGCCTGGGTGAGGTCCAGAGGCTGGAAACCCTGGGCCTGGGGGAGGACTGGAGGCCGGAAACCCTGGGCCTGGGGGAGCACCAGGGTCCAGGAGGCCCGGGCCTGGGGGAGGACCAGTGGCTGGAAACCTTGGGCCTGAGGGAGATGTGCCCTGGGCAAACGAACCGAGTTTCTAGCGCCTCATCCTGGCTGGAGGAAAGCTGGACAGCCAGTGCAGCCATGTTCCCTCGGGAGCCCCACATCCAGGGAGCCCCTGACCACCCACAGCGCCGCCCGGACCAATGGGGGCTCGCCCTGCCACAGGTCACAGGCCATGTTGGTATCAGCCCGCCAACCGACCATTGGGGGTTTGCCCAGCTGCGGTTCAGAGGTCATGGTGGCGCCGGCACCCTGACTGACCAATGGGAATTCGCCCGGCTGCAGGTCGGAGGTCAGCACCGCATGACCGATGACCCCACGGCCTCTTCCTCTTCCTCGGGTGAGGAGGATGGTGAGGTGGACGTCGGTGATGGCAGAGATGTGCCGTTGCCCCTGGTTACTGTTAGGCCCGAGGCCTCACCACCGCCCTCCCCACCTCTGGGCTGCACTGAGATTGATGTCATCGGTTGATTATTTGAATAATAAACAACCACTTTTCTTTAAAATCTCCTCTTTTTTAAAAAAAGAAGAAGCGATCGTTTGTGTGTGTGTGTGGTGCTAGTGGGTACTCGAGGAACTCCCAGTGGCACATGAATAGCACCTGGTGAGGGCTGTGATTTCTCCCCCCGCCCCCCCCCCCTCAGTTCAATATCCGGAGAATAATTGCAGGGCCACTCGGCTGAGGTACTGGGGCCTGTGGAACACTGACCCCTTCACCACCTCCCCATTGCCGTATAAGCATCGCCCTGTGAGGAGAGCAGCAGAAATACTGCGATTCCCCTACAGTCAAATATCCAGCCGGGCTTGCCGGTGACAGATCAGCTTCCACTCAGTTCAGAGGTCCCTGCTGTCAGAGGGTATGGATCACTGCCGTGAAATGGCGGACGATGACAGACATCAGCTGGATTACACAATTGAGGACCAGGCTGAATATAGAAGGCTCAGAGGGGAAGTGAAAAAACAAATGAGAAGCAAAGAGAGAGCATGAGAAGAGACTGGCAGCTAACATGAAAGGGAATCGAAAAGTCTTCTAGCGGCATATAAATAGTGAAAGGGCGGTAAAAGGAGGAATGGGGCCAATTAGGGACCAAAAAGAGGATTAACACAAGGAGTCGGGGGGTAGGGCTAAGGTACTAAATGGGTATTTTGCATCTGTCTTTACTAAGGAAGATGATCCTGCCCAGGTCATAGTGAAAAAGGAGGTAGTTGAGACACTGGATGGACTAAAAATTGATGGAGGTTGTTTTAGATAGGCTGGCTGTACTTAAAGAGGATATGTCTCCAGGACCGAATGAGATGCATCCAAGGATACGGAGGGAAGTAAGGGTGGAAATTGCAGAGGCACTGGCCATAATTTTTCCAGTCCTCTGGTACCGCCCCTGTATCTCCAGAGGACTGGCGAATTGCAAATGATACACCCTTGGTCAAAACAGGGTGTAAGGATAAGCCCAGCAACTACAGACCAGTCGGTTTAACCTCGCTGGTGGGAAAGCTTTTAGGTACGATAATTCGGGACAAAATAACAATCGCTTGGACAGATGTGGATTAATTAAGGAAATCCAGCACGGATGTGTTAAGGGAAATTGTGTTTAACTAACTTGCTTGAGTTCTTTGATGAGGTAACGGAGAAGGTTGATGAGGGTAACGCGGTTGACGTGATGTACCTGGACTTCCAAAAGGCGTTTGATAAAGTGCCACATAATAGACTTGTCAGCAAAGTTAGAGCCCGTGGAATAAACGGGACAGTAGCAGTATGGAGACAGAACTGACTGAGTGACGGGAAACAGAGAGTAGTTGTGAACGGTTGTTTTTCAGACTGGAGGAAGGTATATAGTCGGGTTCCCCAGGGGTCAGGGTGGGGGACCCCTGCTTTTCTCGATCGATATGAATGACCTAGACTTGGGTGTACAGGGCACAATTTCAAAATGTGCGGACGACGCAAAACGTGGAAGTGTTGTGAACCGTGAGGAGGATAGTGATAGACTTCAAACAGACATAGAAAGGTTGGTGGAATGGGTGGATATGTGGCAGATAATATTTAACACAGAAAAGTGTGAAGTGATTCATTGTGGTAGGAAGAATGAGGAGAGGCAATATAAAATAAAGGGTACAATTCTAAAGGGGGTGCAGGAGCAGAGGGACCTGGGGGTATATGTGTATAAATCATTGAAGGTGGCAGGACAGGTTGAGAGAGTGGTTAATAAAGCAGACGGGATCCTGGGCTTTATAAATAGAGGCAGAGAGTACAAAAATAAGGAAGTTCTGGTGAATCTTTATAAAACACTGGTTCAGCCTCAACTGGAGTATTGTGTCCAGTTCCGGGCTCCACACTTTAGGAAGGATGTGAAGGCGTTAGAGAGGGTGCAGAAAAGATTCAGGAGAATGGTCCCAGGGATGAGGGACTTCAGTTAACGTGGATAGATCGGAGAAGCTGGGACTGTTCTCCTCGGGGAAGAGAAGGTTGAGAGGAGATTTGATCGAGGTGTTCAAAATCACGAGGGAGGTCTGGACAGAGTAGATCAGGAGAAACCGTTCCCATTGGTGGAAGGATCCGGAACCAGAGGACACTGATTTAAGGTGATTGGCACAAGAAGCAACAGTGACAAGAGGGAAAACTATTTCACACAGCGAGTGGTTAGGATCTGGAATGCTCTGTCTGAGAGTGTGGTGGAGGCAGATTCAATCGAGGCTCTCAAAAGGGAATTGGAGAATGATCTGGAGAAAGAATTTGCAGGGCGACGGGGAAAAGGCAGGGGGGAGTGGGACTGGGTGAGTGGCTCTTACAGAGAGCCAGCACGGAAACAGTGGGCCGAACAGCCTCCCGTGCTGTAACCATTCTATGCTTGCCAAAGTTGATTCAATAGTGTGACTTGGCATGAGTGTGCCTCTCGCCCCAGAATACCCATGTGCCGGATCTCTGATTGACAGCGATGGACTTGCAAAGAGCTGTTCTGTGCTGCAGATTCTCAAGGCAACCAATTACCTCCTGATTCAGTTGCACCATCTAGTGGGCGCTTTCAAATTAACCCCATCTGGTCTGAAATTCTCCATCCATACCCAGTGTCAGCATCGAGCACTCCCAGGACAGGTACAGTACGGGTTAGATACAGTGTAGAGCTCCCTCTACATTACCCTGACAGTGTGTCCTCCCCACTTTATACCCAGTGTCAGCATCGAGTGCTCCCAGGACAGGTACAGTACGGGTTAGATACAGTGTAGAGCTCCCTCTACATTACCCTGACAGTGTGTCCTCGCACTTTATACCCAGTGTCAGCATCGAGTGCTCCCAGGACAGGTACAGTATGGGGTTAGATACAGTGTGGAGCTCCCTCTACATTACCCTGACAGTGTGTCCTCGCACTTTATACCCAGTGTCAGCATCGAGTGCTCCCAGGACAGGTACAGTACGGGTTAGATACAGTGTAGAGCTCCCTCTACATTACCCTGACAGTGTCCCCCCCCCCACTTTATACCCAGTGTCAGCATCGAGTGCTCCCAGGACAGGTACAGTACGGGTTAGATACAGTGTAGAGCTCCCTCTACATTACCCTGACAGTGTGTCCCCCCCCCCCACTTTATACCCAGTGTCAGTATCGAGTGCTCCCAGGACAGGTACAGTACGGGGGTTAGATACAGAGTAAAGCTCCCTCTACACTGTCCCCATCAAACACTCCCAGGACAGGTACAGTACGGGGGGTTAGATACAGAGTAAAAAAAAAACGGGTTAGATACAGTGTAGAGCTCCCTCGACATTACCCTGACAGTGTGTCCCCCCCACTTTATACCCAGTGTCAGCATCGAGTGCTCCCAGGACAGGTACAGTACGGGTTAGATACAGTGTAGAGCTCCCTCTACATTACCCTGACAGTGTGTCCCCCACTTTATACCCAGTGTCAGCATCGAGTGCTCCCAGGACAGGTACAGTACGGGTTAGATACAGTGTAGAGCTCCCTCGACATTACCCTGACAGTGTGTCCCCCCCCCCACTTTATACCCAGTGTCAGTATCGAGTGCTCCCAGGACAGGTACAGTACGGGGGTTAGATACAGAGTAAAGCTCCCTCTACACTGTCCCCATCAAACACTCCCAGGACAGGTACAGTACGGGGGGTTAGATACAGAGTAAAAAAAAAAAAACGGGTTAGATACAGTGTAGAGCTCCCTCGACATTACCCTGACAGTGTGTCCCCCCCACTTTATACCCAGTGTCAGCATCGAGTGCTCCCAGGACAGGTACAGTACGGGTTAGATACAGTGTAGAGCTCCCTCTACATTACCCTGACAGTGTGTCCCCCCCACTTTATACCCAGTGTCAGCATCGAGTGCTCCCAGGACAGGTACAGTACGGGTTAGATACAGTGTAGAGCTCCCTCTACATTACCCTGACAGTGTGTCCCCCCCACTTTATACCCAGTGTCAGTATCGAGTGCTCCCAGGACAGGTACAGTACGGGTTAGATACAGTGTAGAGCTCCCTCTACATTACCCTGACAGTGTGTCCCCCCCACTTTATACCCAGTGTCAGTATCGAGCACTCACAAACTCGTCTCCTTGGTACTGAAATCTGGGGTAATTTCAACAATTTATTGCTGCAGATAGAGCAAAAGAAATTGACAAGAGAAAGTGTAACTGCAATCAAAATATTGACGTAGGAACTGGTCATTCCCCCCCACGCCCTCCCCGACAGTCTGTGGAGCCAGAGGCAGAAGCTTGTTGTTGCAGGAGGCCGATCGCTCAGGTTGGGGGTGGTAACAGAACCTGAGCCCTGGCTGGTTAGCGCGGAGGCAGACGGCCTGGGAGAGCGAGGGGAGAAGCAGCCCTCAGAGTTCAGGAGAGTGAAAAACGATTTGCTGTGGGACGCCGGGTGTCATCCGCTCTGGGTGGGTTGGGGAGGTTTTTTTGGGGGGAGCTGCAGATGCTGGCGGCCTCCTCAGTCATCTCTGCGGCGCAGGCTCTCTTCCACGTTCACGTAGCCGAGGCTTCAGGAGGAGTGAGGGAACGTGTGAGGCCCATTGCTCACTCTTCCTTCATTAACACTGCACCGCCGAGGGTCGACAGCTGCTCTGATCACTAGAGAGTGAGAGACAGAGTGAGAACACAGTCAGGCAGCTCCGTCCCCACTGCACTCCTCCTTCACACCCCCTCCTTCCCTGCCCTCCTTTTCCTCCCTTTCCTTTCCTCCCCCTTCCTCCCCTCCTTTCCTTCCCCTCTCCTCCCCTCCTTTCCTCTTCTGTCTCCCTGCCCCTCTTCCTCCTTTCCTCCCCTTTCCTCCACCTCCCTCCCCTCCTTTCCTCCCCCTTCACCCCTCCTTTCTTCCTCCATCTCCTCCTCCGTCTCCCTCCCACCCTGCCCTCCTTTTCCTCCGTCCCCTCCTTTCCTCCTCCCTCTCCTTCCCTCCTTCCTTCCCTCCCTCTCTCCCTCCTTCCTTTCCTCCCTGCCCTCCTTTCCTCCCCCTTCTCTCCCTTCCTCCTCCGTCCATCTCTGTCCCTCGCTCCTTCCTTCCTTTCCTGCCCCCTTCCTCTCCTCCGGCGCCCATTTATAAATGTAGGAACAGGTCGAGAGCCGGTTGGAGAAGGGCAGCACCTCGGTTAACGTGTTCACATGACAGGGAAACAGTCACTCGATTTCCACCCTGACCCCCCCCACCAACCGCCCTCCCCATGACTCACCAGGTCGCAGAGGGCCAAAGGCCAGTGTGCGCCCCCATTGCCCCCACACCCAGTCTCCCAATCAAACATAAACAGACCTGCATTTCTCTAGCGCCTTCCACAACCTCCAGCCGTCCCAAAGCGCCGCTCAGCCGCTGAAGTGCATTCAAAGTGCAGTCACTGCTGTAATATAGGGAAGGGCGGCAGCCAGCCTACGCAAAGCAAGATCCCACAGCCCACAAAGTGGTAACAACCACTGTAACAAACTGTATTGTGTACTGTTGATTTGAGGGATAACTATTGAGCCCAGGGGCACCGGGGATAACTCACCCTGCTCTTGCTCAAAGCTCCCTCACAACTGACCCTCCGACAGCGTGGCACTCCCTCAGTACTGACCCTCCCCAAGTGCGGCATTCCCTCAGTACAGACCCTCTGACAGTGCGGCACTCCCTCAGTAGTGACCCTCCGACAGTGCTCCGACAGTGCGGCATTCCCTCAGTACAGACCCTCCGACAGCGTGGCACTCCCTCAGTACTGACCCTCCCCAAGTGCGGCATTCCCTCAGTACAGACCCTCTGACAGTGCAGCACTCCCTCAGTACTGACCCTCCGACAGCGTGGCACTCCCTCAGTACTGACCCTCCCCAAGTGCGGCATTCCCTCAGTACAGACCCTCTGACAGTGCAGCACGCCCTCAGTACTGACACTCCGTCAGTGCAGCACGCCCTCAGTACTGACACTCCGTCAGTGCAGCACACCCTCAGTACTGACACTCCGTCAGTGCAGCACGCCCTCAGTACTGACACTCCGTCAGTGCAGCACGCCCTCAGTACTGACACTCCGTCAGTGCAGCACGCCCTCAGTACTGACACTCCGTCAGTGCAGCACGCCCTCAGTACTGACACTCCGTCAGTGCAGCACGCCCTCAGTACTGACACTCCGTCAGTGCAGCACGCCCTCAGTACTGACACTCCGTCAGTGCAGTACGCCCTCAGTACTGACACTCCGTCAGTGCAGCACGCCCTCAGTACTGACACTCCGTCAGTGCAGCACGCCCTCAGTACTGACACTCCGTCAGTGCAGCACGCCCTCAGTACTGACACTCCATCAGTGCAGCACGCCCTCAGTACTGACACTCCGTCAGTGCAGCACGCCCTCAGTACTGACACTCCGTCAGTGCAGCACGCCCTCAGTACTGACACTCCGTCAGTGCAGCACGCCCTCAGTACTGACCCTCCCCAAGTGCGGCATTCCCTCAGTACAGACCCTCTGACAGTGCAGCACGCCCTCAGTACTGACCCTCTCACTGTACAACACTCCCTCAGTACTGACCCTGACAGTACAGCACTCCCTCAGTACTGACCCTCCGTCAGTGCAGCACTCCCTCAGTACTGACCCTCCGTCAGTGCAGCACTCCGTCAGTGCAGCACTCCGTCAGTGCAGCACTCCGTCAGTGCAGCACTCCGTCAGTGCAGCACTCCCTCAGTACTGACCCTCCGTCAGTTCAGCACTCCCTCAGTACTGACCCTCCGTCAGTGCAGCACTCCCTCAGTACTGACCCTCCGTCAGTGCAGCACTCCCTCAGTACTGACCCTCCGTCAGTGCAGCACTCCCTCAGTACTGACCCTCCGTCAGTGCAGCACTCCGTCAGTGCAGCACTCCGTCAGTGCAGCACTCCGTCAGTGCAGCACTCCCTCAGTACTGACCCTCCGTCAGTTCAGCACTCCCTCAGTACTGACCCTCCGTCAGTGCAGCACTCCCTCAGTACTGACCCTCCGTCAGTGCAGCACTCCCTCAGTACTGACCCTCCGTCAGTGCAGCACTCCCTCAGTACTGACCCTCCGTCAGTGCAGCACTCCCTCAGTACTGACCCTCCGTCAGTGCAGCACTCCCTCAGTACTGACCCTCCGTCAGTGCAGCGCTCCCTCAGTACTGACCCTCCGTCAGTGCAGCGCTCCCTCAGTACTGACCCTCCGTCAGTGCAGCGCTCCCTCAGTACTGACCCTCTGACAGTGCAGCGCTCCCTCAGTACTGACCCTCTGACAGTGCAGCGCTCCCTCAGTACTGACCCTCTGACAGTGCAGCGCTCCCTCAGTACTGACCCTCTGACAGTGCAGCGCTCCCTCAGTACTGACCCTCTGACAGTGCAGCGCTCCCTCAGTACTGACCCTCTGACAGTGCAGTGCTCCCTCAGTACTGACCCTCCGTCAGTGCAGCGCTCCCTCAGTACTGACCCTCCGTCAGTGCAGCGCTCCCTCAGTACTGACCCTCTGACAGTGCAGTGCTCCCTCAGTAGTGATACTCGTAGTGTCAGCCTAGATTTCTGTGTTCCAGTCTCTCGAGTGGGACTGGAACCCAGAAGCTGCTGACTCAGGGGTGGGAGAGACTTCCTAGTATGTCAGGACGAGAGCGAGGAGCCCATCACCTTCTGGGTCTGGGACTGGCTTTGAAACGCAGGTCACTGAGGGTGAAAGGTCAGTGGTCAGTGACTAAATACTCTTGCATTGCAATGCGCAGCCTGATGTAGCAGCGAGAGAGGGAGTAATACCGCTGGACCACTAATCTCACCTCACGGCCTGCGTCTTCCCCAAGTTAGTGCACAGATCGTCTCATGATTTCCAACATCACGCTGGTCTCTGGGAACTTGAGTTTGCGAGGAGGCCCTTTCTTAATCCCGCTCCACAGTACCACCTCTACGTGGAACAGGCAAAAGGATGAGAGTCAGCAGAAGCAATACATCCCAGTAAACACACACCCGGTCACAAGAGCATGGACTGGGGGGATGCCATTCAGCCCCTCGAGCCTGCTCCCCCAGTCAATACTATCATGGCTGATCTGCCTCATCTCCACTTTCCCGCCCTCTCCCCGTATCCCTCAATTCCCTCAGTGCCCAAAAATCCCTCGACCTCCGTCTTGAATATACTCAGTGACTGAGCATCCACTGCTCTCTGGGGGAGAGAATTCCAAAGATTCACAACCCTCGGAGGGAAGACATTTCTCCTCATCTCAGTCCCAAATGGCCGCCCCCTCGTCCCGAGACTGTGACGCCCTCCTCCCCTCCCCCAGTTCCAGACTCTCCAGCATCTACCCTGTCAAAACCTCTCAGAATTTTATACGTTTCAATGAGATCACCTCTCATTCTCTTTAGATGCAGAAAAGATTCAGGAGAATGGTTCCCAGGGATGAGGGACTTCAGTTAACGTGGATAGATCGGAGAAGCTGGGACTGTTCTCCTTGGGGAAGAGAAGGTTGAGAGGAGATTTGATCGAGGTGTTCAAAATCATGAGGGGGGTTCTGGACAGAGTAGATCAGGAGAAACCGTTCCCATTGACGGAAGGATCCGGAACCAGAGGACACTGATTTAAGGTGATTGACGCAAGAAGCAACAGAGACAAGAGGGAAAACTATTTCACACAGCGAGTGGTTAGGATCTGGAATGCTCTGTCTGAGAGTGTGGTGGAGGCAGATTCAATCGAGGCTCTCAAAAGGGAATTGGAGAATGATCTGGAGAGGAAGAATGTGCAGGGTGATGGGGAAAAGACAGGGGGGAGTGGGGCTAGGTGAGTTGCTCTTGCGGAGAGCAGGCAGGGACATGACGGGCCAAATGGCCTCCTTCTGAGCTCTAACCGTTCAATGAAATGATTTAAACAACCAAAGGATTCATGCTGCGAGGCTAAAGGGAGTGGTCGTGAGGCAAGTAAAGAAACAAAGGATGTGTCTAGAGGAGGTGTGATTGACAGAATCATTAACAGCTACCGTCCCGAAAGGAAACAAAATGGGGGCAGAGGTTACGATCTACAGTTGTTGAACTCAATGTTGATTCCAGAAGGCTGTAAAATGCCCAGTCGGGAGATGAGGTGCTGTTCATTGAGCTTCATTAAAACACTGCAGGAGGCCGAGGACAGAGAGGTCAGAGTGGGAGCACGGTGGAAAATTAAAATGACAGGCGACTGGAAGCTCGGGGTTGCTCTTCCAGACTAAACGGTGGCTAACAAAAGAAGTTAAAGATTGCATTAGATCAAAGGAAGTGGCTGATAAGGTCACCAGGTAAAGTGGTAAAGCCCGAGGATTGGGAACAATTCCGAATCCAGCAAAGGAGGACCAAGAAACTGATAAAGAAAGGGAAAGGAGAAAACAAATGCAAGCTAGCTAGAAACATAAAGGTGGATTGTAAAAGCTTCTTTAAGTATGTGAAAAGGAAAAGATTAGCAAGGACGAATGTGGGTCTATTACAGGTGGAGACAGGAGAGTTTGTGATGGAGAATGGGGAAATGGTAGAGAGACTAAACAATTACTTTGTGTCTGTCTTCACGAAGGAAGACACAGAAAATCTTCCAGAAATACTAGGGAACCAAGGGATTTGTAAAAATGAGAAATTAATATCACTAAAGAGGTAGTACTCGAAAAATCAACTGGATTGAAAGTTTATAAATCCCCTGGACCAGATGAGCTACATCCCAGAGGATTGAAGGAGGTGGTTATAGAGATAGTGGATGTATTGGTGGTGATCTTTCCACATTCTATAGATTCTCGAAGGGTTCCTGCAGACTGGTAAGTAGCAAATATAACCCCACTGTTTAAGAAGGGAGCGAGAGAGAAAACGGAGAACTACAGACCCGTTAGTTTGACGTCAGTAGTAGAGAAAATGTTAGAATCTATTATAAAGGATGTGATAAATCGGACACTTGGAAAATAATGAGATGATTGGGCAGAGTCAACATGGATTTATGAAAAGGAAATCATGTTTGACAAACCTGTTGGAGTTTTTTGAGGATGTTACTTGGAGCGTAGATAAAGGAGAACCAGTGGATGTGGTGTATTTGGATTTTCAGAAGGCTTTTGATAAAGTCCCACACAGGAGGTTAGTGAACAAAATTAGAGCACATGGGATTGGGGGTGATATACTGCAATGGATTGAGAATTGGTTAATGGACAGAAAACAGAGAGTAAGAATAAACGGCTCATTCTCAGGATGGCAGACTGTTACTAGTGGGATACTGCAAGATCAGTGCTGGGGCTACAGCTCTTCACAATCTATAACAATGATTTGGATGTGGGGACCAAATGTCATATTTCCAAATTTGCTGATGACACAAAACTCGGTGGGAATGTAAGTTGTGAGGAGGATGCAAGGAGGCTTCAAGGGGATCTGGACAGGCTCAGTGAATGGGCAAAAACACGGCAGATGGAATAGAATGTGAATAAGTGTGAAGTGATCCACTTTGGTAGAAAACAAAACAGAGTATTTCTTAAATGGTGAGAGGTTGGGAAGTGTTGATGTCCAAAGGAACCTGGGTGTCCTTGTTCATGAGTCACTGAAAGCTAACATGCAGGTGCAGCAAGCAATTAGGAAGGCAAATGGTATGTTGGCCTTTATCGCAAGGAGATTTGAGAACTGGAGTAAAGAAGTTTTGCTGCAATTATATAGAGTCTTGGTGAGACCACACTTGGAGTATTGTGGACAGTTTTGGTCTCCTTATCTAAGGAAGGATATACTTGTGAGTGAGTGTAACGGAGGTTCACCAGACTAATCCCTGGGATGATGGGAATTTTTTATGAGGAGGGATTGTGGAGACTGGGCCTGTATTCTCTCGAGTTTCGAATAATGAGAGGTGATCTCATTGAAACTTACAAAACTCTTACAGGACGTGACAGGGTGGATGTGGATAGGAGGTTTCCCCTGGCTGGTGAGTCCGGGACCAGGGGACACAGTCTCAGAATAAGCGGTAGGCCATTTAAGACTGAGATGAGGAGGAATTTCTTCACTCAGAGGTTGGTGAATCTGCAGAATTCTCTACCCCAGAGGGCTGTGAAGCTCAATCATTGAGCACGTTCAAGACAGAAATCGATAGACATCTGGATACTAATGACATCAAGGGATATGGCGATAGTGGGGGAAAAATGGCACAGAGGTGGATGATCAGCCATGATCTGTTCGAATGGCGGAGCAGGATCGATGGGCCAAATGGCCTACTCCTGCACCTACTTCCTACGATCCTGTGGTCCACAAAGCGGTCACCCTAGTCTGCGTTTGGTCTCCCCAGCGCAGAGGAGATCGCATTGTGAGCAGCGAATACAGTGTAGTAAATTGAAAGAAGTACCAAGTAAATGGCTGTTCCACCTGGAAGGAGTGTTTGGGGCCCTGGACAGTGGAGAAGGGGAGGAGGTAAAAGGGCAGGCATTGCAGCTTCTGCGCTTGCTTGGGAAGGCGCCGTGGGAAGGGGAGAGGGCGTCGGGGGTGACTGAGGAGTGGGTCAGCGTGCCGCGGAGGGAAGGGGGCGGTGTGTTTGGTGGTGCCGTCACGCTGGAGGTGGCGGAGGATGATCCGTCGAGTGTGGAGGCTGGTGGGGTGGAAGGTGATGGAAGGTGAGGACAAGGGGAACCCTGTTGTGGTTCTGGGAGGGAGGGAAAGGGTTGAGAGCAGAAGTAGACACCGCCGAGGGCCCTGTCGAACTCCAGCGTTTGGAGGGGTTGGGTGAACCTTAACTGAGGAATTCTTCAGGACCATTCCACTCAATTTCTCCTCCTGAGACAACCCTCTCATGTCCAACCGAGCCCACACACCCAGTGCAGTAATTAAGCCCCATCGCAGTGAACGCACACGCCACCCAAAAGCACAGGCGCTGGGCCACCTCTCACCTGAACCATCCTGCGCCACCAGCGTAACCTCGAAGCTGTTCCTCCGAGGCTTCTCCGCGTTCAGCAGCACCTCGACGCCTTCAAACTCCTTGCGCAAAGCCTCGCCGAGGGCGAGCGCTTCGCGCCGGTACACTTGTCAGCTTGTGCTGAGAGAGAGGGGGAGCGAGAGAGAAAACAGAGGTCAGAAGAGGAGCTGACGAGGCGACCTGAGATCGAGGAGCGCGGGGGGGACGACGAGACGTTTCGGCAGGTCTGTCGTCGGGATCTGACCAACCTGGGCGGAAGCGGATCTTATCCATGATTTTCAAAAGCAGAGCTACTCGAGGAAGTGACGGACAAAAAAAAAAAGCAGGGCTGGGGGACTAAAGCACGAGTGCCTTTTCAAAGGGTCAAATGGTCTCCCTTTTGCTTTGCACCTTTCAATGACTTGATGAACATCACTTCAAAAAGGGAAACTGATCTGGGCATTTATGAGGGATAAATATTGGGTCTTAGAACACCAGGGCGAATTCCTGCACATCTTTCCCTCCGCCCCCACACCCCCCACCGGCCCGTCACTCTGGGACTATCCGCGGGACCTTGTACATCCAGCTGAGCAGGCAGCTCCGCGTGCCTATGTAACCAGGAGAGCGACAGAACTTAAAAACCAGACGGCAACCAATTCCTCCCGTGGAACAACCCTGAACCACTCCGCATTAAACCGGTGAATCTGGTTAAGAGGAGGCCAACGGGCCGCGGCTGCTGCTGTGGCAATACGCTTTTAGCCGCAAGTACTAATTGTTGCCGGAATCGCTTCCTGTACAGGCTCCCGCGTATTTGCTTGAAACATCGTCCAGCCAGTAAGGAGGTCAACGAGTCACCAACGATCAAAGAAAAAAAAAATACAAGCAAAACATTGCGGATGCTGGAATTCTGAAATAAAAACAGAAAGTGCTGGAAATGCTCAGCAGGTCTGGCAGCATCTGTGGGGAGAGAAACTGAGTTAACCTTTTAGGTCGGTAACCTTTCATCAAAAAAAAAAATACCCTCTGCTTTGTGACATACCATTTTACCAACAAACGGGGGGGAGAGAGAGAGGGTGACAGACAGAGACAAAGAGGGAGAGAGAGGAGACGGAGGCAAAGAGAGAGGGAGGAGACAGAGAAAGGACAGACAGAGGAGAGGAGTGATACAGAGAGGAGACAGAGGGAGAGGGAGGAGACAGACGAGAGGAGAGAAAACAGACAGAGAGAGAGGGGACAGGCAATGAAGGAGTCAGACGGAGAGAGGGAGGAGACAGGCAGGAGAGAGAGACAGAGAGAAGGAGGGGGACAGACGGAGAGAGAGGGAGGAGACAGGCAGAGAGGGGACAGACGGAGAGAGAGGGAAGAGACAGAGAGAGGAGAGAAAACAGAGAGAGAGAGGGGGGCAGGCAGTGAAGGAGACAGACGGAGAGAGAGGGAGGAGACAGAGAGAAGGAGAGGGGACAGACGGAGAGAGAGGGAGGAAACAGACAGAGGGGACAGACAGACAGAATGGGAGGAGACAGAGAGGGGACAGGCGGAGAGGGAGGAGACAGACAGAGAGGGGACAGACGGAGAGAGAGGGAGGAGACAGAGAGAGGAGACAGGCAAACGGGATAGACAGACGAGAGGAGAGGGGACAGAAAGAGGAGACAGACGGACAGAATGGGAGGAGACAGACAGAGAGGGGACAGACGGAGAGAGAGGGAGGAGACAGACAGAGAGGGGACAGACAGACAGAATGGGAGGAGACAGACAGAGAGGGGACAGACGGAGAGCGAGGGAGGAGACAGAGAGAGGAGACAGGCAAACGGGATAGACAGACGAGAGGAGAGGGGACAGAAAGAGGAGACAGACAGACAGAATGGGAGGAGACAGACAGAGAGGGGACAGACAGACGGACAGAATGGGAGGAGACAGACAGAGAGGGGACAGACAGATGGACAGAATGGGAGGAGACAGACAGAGAGGGGACAGACAGACAGAATGGGAGGAGACAGACAGAGAGGGGACAGACAGACGGACAGAATGGGAGGAGACAGACAGAGAGGGGACAGACAGACGGACAGAATGGGAGGAGACAGACAGAGAGGGGACAGACAGACGGACAGAATGGGAGGAGACAGACAGGCTCTCGCAAGGACCAGCACCCTGAAGAGCTGAGTGGGGAAATCACTGACTGCAGCCCAGCAGGTTAAGGAGCTGCTGTAATTACCAGTGCTCAAAGATGACTTTCAGCCCAGTGCCCAGCTGGGGTGAGCTGCCCAGGGAGCTGGCAGGCTGGAGGGAGGGTGGTGAGGGTAAGGAGGGGTGTCCTGCTCCCTTCCTCTTGCTCCCAGCCATGTGTCTGCTCAGGAAATGGTAACAACTCCCGGAACTGGAGCAGAACTTCAAACAGATACAATGGGGCCAGACCATAACCCAGGCCCCAGAGGGAGGGGGGTGCAAACAGGAATTAAAGTGACTGCTCCCCAGACACCGTGTCAGAGCTAAACATAGCAGAGTCTCCTCCAATGCCGCATTGCTCAGTAAAAACATATCCATTCATGACCTGTTTATTTTTCAGCATCTCCCATTTACAAAGTGTATCAGATTGTTTCCCCCCCCCCCCCCTCCCTTCTCCAATGTTGGGATAATCCAACCTGGTCACTTTCATACCTGAGGGCGCCTGATCTCACTTAAAGGGACTGAGCAAACCTAAAGGCGACACAACACAATTAAAGGGTTGCTCACAGCACTCCCTCAGTACTGACCCTCCGACAGTGCGGCACTCCCTCTGTACCGACCCTCCGACAGTGCGGCGCTCCCTCAGTACTGACCCTCCGACAGTGCGGCACTCCCTCAGTACTGACCCTCCGACAGTGCAGCACTCCCTCAGTACTGACCCTCCAACAGTGCAGCACTCCCTCAGTACTGACCCTCCGACAGTGCAGCACTCCCTCAGTACTGACCCTCCGACAGTGCAGCACTCCCTCAGTACTGACCCTCCCACAGTGCAGCACTCCCTCAGTACTGACCCTCTGACAGTGCAGCACTCCCTCAGTACTGAGCCTCCGACAGTGCAGCACTCCCTCAGTAATGACCCTCTGATAGTGCAGGACTCCCTCAGTACCGACCCTCCGACAGTGCGGCGCTCCCTCAGTACTGACCCTCCGACAGTGCAGCACTCCCTCAGTAATGACCCTCTGACAGTGCAGGACTCCCTCAGTACTGACCCTCCGACAGTGCAGCACTCCCTCAGTAATGACCCTCTGATAGTGCAGGACTCCCTCAGTACTGACCCTCCGACAGTGTGGCACTCCCTCAGTACCGACCCTCCGACAGTGGAGCACTCCCTCAGTACCCCAAAGAATGACAGATTGGATTATGGGCTCGAGTCTCCAGAGTGGCAGATGGAGCCCATGACCTTTTAACTCAGATGTGAGATTGAGACCCACTGGGCCAACATGAACATGAGAAAATAGTTCTAATCACAACTACTCACTCTGCACCCACTTTATACGCAGTGTCGCGTTAAGTGCTCCCAGGACAGGTACAGCACGGGTTAGATACAGAGTAGAGCTCCCTCTACATTACCCTGACAGTGTGTCCCCCCAGTTTATACCCAGTGTCAGCATCGAGTGCTCCCAGGACAGGTACAGCACGGGTTAGATACAGTCTAGAGCTCCCTGTACATTACCCTGACAGTGTGTCTCCCCCAGTTTATACCCAGTGTCAGCATCGAGTGCTCCCAGGACAGGTACAGTACGGGTTAGATACAGTGTAGAGCTCCCTCTACATTACCCTGACAGTGTGTCTCCCCCAGTTTATACCCAGTGTCAGCATCGAGTGCTCCCAGGACAGGTACAGCACGGGTTAGATACAGTCTAGAGCTCCCTCTACATTACCCTGACAGTGTCCCCCACCGCCCCCGCCACTTTATACCCAGTGTCAGCATCAAACACTCCCAGAACAGGTAGAGCACGGGGTTAGAAAAAAAAAACAGGGTTAGATACAGAGAAAAAAAAAGAAAAAAATAAAGAAAACAAAACAAAAAAACGAGTTAGATACAGTGCCGAGCTCCCTCTACATTACCCTTATATCCAAAGCATATAATGGCACAAAGATGAGTGGCAGGTCAGATGATTGGTCAGAATATCAAGAACGGCAGAGATGACGAAAAGGTTAATCAGGAGAAAGTAATTAAAGCATGAGAGGAAGCTAGCTAGAAATGTAAAAACAGATAGCAAGAGTTTCTACAGGTATTTAAAAAGGAAAAGAGAGTGAGAATGGGGAGTTCATTGTAGTTAATAAGGAAATGGTGGATGAAATGAACAAATATTTTTCTTCTGCCTTCACTATGGAGGATAGAAAAAACATTCCAGTAATAGCTGTAAATCAGGAGGTGGAAGGACGAGAGAAACTTGGTGAAATTACAATCACCAGGGAATCACTGAGCAAACTGATGGAGATGTGGGCTGACAAGTCCCCGGGTCCTGATGGGCTTCATCCCAGGGTCTTAAAAGAGATGGCTAATGAGGTAGTAGATGCGTTGGTGTTAATTTTTCAAAATTCACTAGATTCTGGAAAGGTTCCATCGGACTGGATAGTAGCAAATATAACTCCTTTATTCAAGAAGAGGGGAGAGGCAGAAAACAGGTAACAATAGGCCAGTTAGCTTGATGCCTGTTGTGGGGAAGGTGTTAGAATCGATCATTAAGGAGGTTGTAGCTGGCCACTTAGAAAAACTCACAGTAATCGGGAATAGACAGCATGGTTTTGTGAAAGGGAAATCATGTTTAACCAATTTATTGGAGTTCTTTGAAGGAGTAACATGCGCTGTGGATAAAGGGGAGCTCGTTGACCTAGTGTGCTTGGATTTCCAGAAGGCATTTGACAAGGTGCCACATAAAAGATTATTATGCAAAGTAGGAGCTCATGGTGTCGGGGGTAACGTAGTAGCATGGATAGAAGATTGGCTGGCTGGCAGAAAACAGAGAGTTTGCATAAATGGGCCCTTTTGTGATTGGCAGGATGTGACGAGTGGAGTCCCACAGGGGTCTGTGCTGGGGTCTCAACCTTATACAATTTATATCAATGACTTAGATGAGGGGAGCGATGGCATGGTAGCTAAATTTGCAGTTGACACAAAGATAGGTGGGAAAGTATGTTGTGAAGAGGACAGAAGGAGGTTGCAGACCGATATAGATAGGTTGAGTGAATGGGCAAAAATCTGGCAGATGGAGTATAATGTGGGAAAAGGTGAAGTTGTTTACTTTGACAGGAAGAATAAAAAAGCAGAGTATTTCTTAAACGGAGAACGACTGCAGAATTCAGAGGTGCAGAGGGATCTGGGTGTTCTAGTGCATGAGTCACAAAAAGTTAGTTTTCAGGTACAGCAAGTAATAAAGAAGACTAATGGAATGCTATCCTTTATTACGAGAAGAATTGAAAATAAAAGTAAGGATGTTATGCTTCAGTTATACAGGGCATTGGTGAGACCACATCTCGAATACTGTGTGCAGTTTTGGTCTCCTTATTTATGGAAGGATGTAAATGCATTGGAGGCAGTTCAGAGGAGGTTTTACTAGATTAATACCTGGAATGAGCGGGTTATCTTATGAGGAAAGGTTGGACAGACTAGGCTTGTATTCACTGGAGTTTAGAAGAGTGAGGGGAGACTAGATTGAAGTTGATAAGATCCTGAACGGTCTTGACAAGGTGGATGTGGAGAGCACGTTTCCTCTTGTGGGTGAGTCCAGAACTCGGGGGCACTGTTTTAAAATTAGGGGTAGCCCTTTTAGGACAGAGATGAGGAGAAATTGTTTTTCTCCGAGGGTTGTGCGACTTTGGAACTCTCTGCCTCAGAAAGTGGTGGAGGCGGGGTCATTGAATATTTTTAAGGCTGAGGTAGATAGATTCTTGTAAGGCAAGGGAATCAAAGGTTATCAGGGGTAGATGGGAGTGTGGAATTCAAGACACACAGGTCAGCCATGATCTTATTGAATGACAGGGCAGGCATGAGGGGCCGAATGGTCTACTTCTGCTCCTAATTCATATGTTCATCAAGGTTCAAGATGGATAGAGTGGTCCCAGAACAGAAACCCTTGGGACCCTACACATATCCAACCACTCTAAAAAACCTGCCCTTCAATCCTACTCTCTGAGTTCTCATTTCTAATCTTTTTTTTAATCCAATGTGCTACTCACCCCCTCATTCCTTTAATCTTCTCCAGTAATCTCCTTTGACAAAGGATTCGCTAAAGTCCATATATACTGCATCTGTCGCATTCCCCTCCCTCCACTCCCGAACCGTCATGTTTGTTTTCTTCTCAAAGAATCCATGGAGTTTGCAAATCACGATGGTCCTTATTCAAATCCAAGCTCAGTAATTCTACTTTCTCTTTAATACTTAATCAAAACTCAAAAATATTCCCGAAAACATGTTAATTGGCTTGTGATTGCCCAGATTAACTCGGTCTTACTTCAAAAATGGATTGCTACCTTACAGTTCAGCAACTCTTCTTTCTAATTCATTCTCCAGATGTGGCATTTATTGCCCATCCTTCATTGCCCTTGAGAAGGTGGTGGTGAGCTGCCTTCTTGAACCGCTGCAGTCCATGTGGGGTAGGTACACCCACAGTGCTGTTAGGAAGGGAGTTACAGGATTTTGACCCAGGTGAGAGGGGCAAAGTTTAGAGGGGATGTGCGAGGCAGGTTTTTTTACACAGAGAGTGGTGAGTGCCTGGAACTTGCTGCTGGGGGAGGTGGTGGAAGCAGGTACGATAGCGACGTTTAAGAGGCATCTTGACAAATACATGAATAGGATGGGAATATAGGGGTACGGTCCCCGGAAGTGCAGAAGGTGTTAGTTTAGGCAGGCATCAAGATCGGTGAAGGCTTGGAGGGCCGAATGGCCTGTTCCTGTGCTGTACTGTTCTTTGTTCTTTGACAGTGAAGGAACAGTGATATAGTTCCAAGTCAGGATGGACTGTGGCTTGGAGGAACACTTGCAGGTGGTGGTGTTCCCATGTATTTGCTGCCCTTGTCCTTCTAGTTGGTAGAGGTCGCGGGTTTGGAAGGTGCTGTCTAAGGAGCCTTGGTGTGTTGCTGCACTGCTTCTTGTAGATGGTACACACTGCTGTCACTGTGCATCGGTGGTGGAGGGAGTGAATGTTTGTCGATGGGGTGCCAATCAAGCGGGCTGCTTTGTCCTGGATGGTGTCGAGCTTCTTGAGTGTTGTTGGAGCTGCACCCATCCAGGCAAGTGGAGATTATTTCATCACATTCCTGACTTGTGCCTTGTAGATGGTGGACAGGCTTTGGGGAGTCAGGAGGTGAGTTACTCGCTGCAGGATTCCCAGCCTCTGACCTGCTCTTGTAGCCACGGTATTTATATGGCTACTCCAGTTCAGTTTCTGGTCAATGGTAACCCCTAGGATGTTGATAGTGGGGGATTCAGCGATGGTAATGCCATTGAATGTCAAAGGGAGATGGTCAGATTCTCTCTTGTTGGAGATGGTCATTGCCTGGCACTTGTGTGGCACAAATGTTACTTGCCACTTATCAGCCCAAGCCTGGATATTGTCCAGGTCTCACTGCATGTGGCCGCAGACTGCATCACTATCTGAGATATTGTGAATGGCACTGAACTTTGTGCAGCAGATGCATCAGCAAACATCTGCGCCTCTGACCATATGATGGAGGAAGTCATGAATGACGTAGCTGAAGGTGATTGGGCCGAGCACACACTGCTGCACCATCGGAGGGTCAGTACAGAGGGAGTGCTGCACTGTCGGAGGGTCAGTACAGAGGGAGTGCTGCACTGTCGGAGGGTCAGTACAGAGGGAGTGCTGCACTGTCGGAGGGTCAGTACAGAGGGAGTGCCGCACCGGCAGAGGGTCAGTACGGGGGAGCGCTGCACTGTCTGATGGTCAGTACTGAGGGAGCGCTGCACTGTCTGATGGTCAGTACTGAGGGAGCGCTGCACTGTCGGAGGGTCAGTACCGAGGGAGGACTGCACAGGTGGGAGGGTCAGTACTGAGGGAGTGCTGCACTGTAGGAGGGTCAGTACTGAGGGAGTGCTGCACTGTCGAAGGGTCAGTACTGAGGGAGCGCTGCACTGTCGAAGGGTCAGTACTGAGGGAGCGCTGCACTGTCGGAGGGTCAGTACTGAGGGAGCGCTGCACTGTCGGAGGGTCAGTACTGAGGGAGCGTTGCACTGTCGGAAGGTCAGTACTGAGGGAGTGCTGCACTGTCGGAGGGTCAGTACTGAGGGAGTGCTGCACTGTCGGAGGGTCAGTACTGAGGGAGTGCTGCACTGTCGGAGGGTCAGTACCGAGGGAGGACTGCACGGGTGGGAGGGTCAGTACTGAGTCTTTAAACCAAGGCCCGGTCTGCCCTCTTGGCCCACGACTGGCACAAGAGGTGGGGGGAGCTTGACCTTGGGTGTTTTGGGCCCAATATCCATCAGTCAACGAACATCAGTATTCACTATATCAGTAAAAAACAGATGATCCGGTCTTGTATCAACATGCTGCAGTTGGTGCCATATTGCTCCAAGCACAAATTGACTGCCGCAATTCCGACCTTACCATCGAGACAACACTTTGAAAGGCCTCTTTGCAATGGGGGTTCTGCCTTTCAGTTCACAAGGAGCGGCCAGAATGTTCCTGATCAGTCAACAATACAAGCACCTGCCATCACCACGTACAGACCAAGGATGCAAGGAGGGCTAGAGCTGAGGGGGTCCTGGAAGAACCAGAACTGAGCACTGGTGAACAGGATATTCATAACTGGCACTCGACAGCACTGTTCACAGCTCCTTCCAAATCAAGGTATGCAGCCATTTTATACAGAGTATTCAGTCGAACAGACTGCGGTACTGAGAGAAAGAGTCAAATACTGCTCTCTCTTCTCCCAGCAGTGCTGTGAAATCTGAACCTTCCTCGCGGTCACAGATCCCGTTCACTTGCGGAGGATGTGCGACTGCCAGCAGACCTTTTCTGCCGCGTCCTCCGCGAGGATCAATTGGGAGAAATGTTCCGGACTCCTGTTGGGTCAGTGGCGGGTGGACTCCCTGCCGGAGGAGATGACACCTTTTGCGTGGAGCACCACGCACCTCCTCTATCTGGGAGTCCACCTTAGCCCCGCTGAGGAAGCCTGGCCGGCAAACTGGCAGGAGTTGGAGGCGAAGGTCACCGCTCGGCTGGGGCGCTGGACAGGACTGCTACGAGTGCTTTCCGACAGGGGCCGAGCGTTGGTCATAAACCAACTGGTGGCCTCCATGTTGTGGTACCGGTTGGTCACTTTGGCCCTGCCCCCTGCATTTGCCACCAAGATCCAGAAGAAACTCGTCGATTTCTTCTGGGGCAAGAGGAAACACTGGGTCTCTGCCGCGGTCCTGAGTCTCCCGATTGAGGAGGGCAGCCAGTCGCTGGTGTGCGTCCGCACCCAGGCTGCGACTCTCCGCCTTTGGACCCTGCAGAGATACCTGTACGTCGAGCGTCCTCCCAGATGGTGTGCGCTGGCGACGTATTTTTTCTGCCAGTGTCACTGCCTTCAAGACGACACGCAGCTCCCGGTGGAGTCCGTTAACCGCGCTTCTCTGAGGGAGTTGCCTGTCTTTTACCGGGATCTATTCCGAGTCTGGAACATGGTCGCCTCCAGTCAGGGCGCTCCCCCGCCGGCGGAGGAGTGCGCCTCGGCTGTCCGGGCGGCCGACTCCAGGGACGGTCCGGCGGGCGGAGGAGTAGCCGAAACCCCCGGGACGCCCCTCACTGCAGGTGGCGAGGGGGCACGGAATGTGGAACGCTCCGGGCCGAGCTGACCCCGGCTCGGCCGGAACTGCTCATTGGACCCAGGCCCCAAAACCCTCCTCGGGAGCCGGTCCTGCACAACCTGAGCCGCCTCTCGGAAATGCCCTCCGTGCCATTCCAATCGGCGCGGAGGGGTTTCCTGTACGGGCTGCTCCTGTACACTCTCCACTTCCTCGCCCTCATCAGCCTGCCGGACACGCCCTGGCGGTCCGCGTTGCAATCTGGCGGCGAGGGGAAACCCCGATGGAGGTCTCTCTACGCGGCAGTCTTCCCCCTTTACATCGGGGACCTGGGGTGGAGGGTGTTGCACAGGGCAGTCCCGTGCAATAGACTTTTAAGTAGGTTCACGGACTCCCAGGCCGCCTGTACTTTCTGCGGCCTTGACGAGTCCGTGTTCCATGTATATATGGAGTGTGCGAGGTTGCAGCCCCTATTTGAGTATCTGAAGGGGCTGCTCCTCACGTTCTGGCTGCACTTCAGTCCCACGCTCCTGATCTTTGGGCACCCGGTGCGGAGGGGCTTGGGCCGGGAGGAGGATCTCCTCGTCGGTCTGCTCCTGGGCCTGGCCAAGGTGGCAATTCACAGGTCCAGGTTGTGGGCCATCGGGGGTTCCGTCCTCCCCGATTGCCTGCCCCTCTTCCGCGGTTACGTTCGCGCCCGGGTGTCCCTGGAAAAGGAGCATGCAGTGTCCGCCGGTACGCTTGAGGCCTTCCGCGACCGGTGGGCACCGCAGGGACTGGAGTGCATTGTCGACGCCGAAAATGGCATTTTAATTTGAGTTTTTGTTTATTTCTGTTTTTAATAAAGTTATTATAAAAATATAAAGGCCCCCTCGACATAAAATATGTAAAAGGGGCCCGGGGTATAAAGGCCACCTTGGATGAAAAAAAGAAAAAAAAAAAATGGGATTGGCTGCTTTCCGATTTGGGAGCCTGAGTGCATTTTCCAAATTTCAACAAAGGAAGGAAGGCAGAGAACTGGAAGAACTGGAAGCTTTTTTGTGAGTTTGTTTTATCCTGAAGTCTTTTTCATTGATTGTTGGGGGTGGGGAAAGAAGAGACCTGAAGACCTTGGGTGGGGCTGTATTGTTCAATAGGGAGCTCCTGTGTTTAACATCTTTGGATAGGGAGCTCCCTCCCCACCCCAACTACTAAACCTGCGACAGCTGCTCCTGTGGCCCCGTCACCATTTAAAATCTTAACATCAAAGAATGGGGTGAAGAGTTACACCCATCCTAATATGACTGTTGAGGCTTGTGTTAAGGCAATGGCCGAGGTTGTCGGCCCCTCGGCCATTGTTGCAGCCTCAAAGATGTATGGGAAGGCTGTGTTCTTCCTGAAGACCGAGCGGGCTGTGTCCCTCGCCCTAAGTACGGGGCTCACAGTGGGTGGGATTCTCCTGCCAGTGGACCCTCTGGGGGCCACTGCGCATCGGATAATCTTGTCAAACGTCCCACCCTTCATTCCTGATGAGCTCCTCCTCCCCCACCTGGGGGAGGTGAGGTCAGGGATCACCCAGTCCCGCTCGGTCTTCGGGAGCACAGCCTCCGACATGTGTACTCCTTCCGCCGCCAGCTATTCATGCAGCTGGCGCGGGAGGAGGTCTTGGAGGGCCACTTCGGTATAGAGTTTCAGGGGACGGCCTACCGTGTCTTCTGGACCTCGGATGGGGCGCGGTGCCACGTCTGCAAGGGGTTGGGGCATGTTCGTAAGAACTGCCCCAACGTCCCGGCCGCCAGCTCCAACTCGGCGGCCCAGAGTGGTCCAACAGCACCTCCTCCCACTCCCCCCACACATCCAATAGACACTGCTCCGTCGGTTCCGGAGGCTGTGGTTTTCACAGCCTCCGGCGGGGAGGGGAGCGTCCGTCCGAGCGGAAGGAAGACGCGGGGAAAAAAGAAACATCATGAGGCGCGTTCCCTGGACACTTTGACTCAACCCGAGCCTGAGCTCAGCCCAAAGCCCATTCCCATGGAATCCACCTGTCCCAGGGCTGGGCTCAGGCCCAGGGTGACTAAAAAGGAAAGAAAGGGTGCGGAGGCGGAGGCCTCTGATGACATGGAGGTCTCTGAGCCTCCGTGCCCTAGTGGGAAAAAGAGAAGGCACCCCTCCACAGAAATAGCTTTCTGCAGGAAACCCACACTGTTCCGGGAGACGAAGCCACCTGGTTCCTGGAGCGGCAGGGTGGGGTCTACATGAGTCACCTCACCCCTATTTCTAGTGGGGTGGCAATCTTGTTGGCCCCGACTTTTCAGCTGGAGATCTTGGGGGTCAAGGAGCTAGTGCCGGGCTGCTTGCTCCACCTCGCCATTTGCCTGGGTAGCGTGCCACTCCACTTTGTGAACGTGTACGTGCTCAGGCCCGGCGCGCTACAAGCGCGCTTCTTTGAGCTTCATCGATAGCGACAAGTGCATCATCCTCGGGGGAGGCGGGGGCGGATTTTAACTGTACCCTCGAGGTGGGGGATCGCTCCGGTCCACAGCGCGGCCAAGCATCGGTGGAGAAGTTGAGGGAACTGATCAGCTCCCTCAACTTGGTGGACATCTGGCGGAATCTCCATCCCGACTCTAGCGCCTTCACGTGGAGGTCTGGAGGGGGAGGGTCCCGAATCGACTGCCTCTACTTTCCGCAGGCGTACGTCTCCCGCGTCTTGGTGGCCTCCATGCGGCTGGTGCCCTGCTCGGACCACCACCTGGTGTGGGCGGAGTTCACTCCGCTCCGCACGCGGGCGGGGTCCGCATACTGGCACTTTAACAACCGGCTGCTGGAGGACGAGCGATTCCGGGACTCGTTCCGTCGATTCTGGGCTGACTGGAGAAGGAAGCAGGGGGGCTTCCCCTCCTTGAGGCTATGGTGGGATGTGGGCAAGACTCACATACGCGTCTTCTGTCAGGAGTACGCGAAGGGGTCAACCAAGAGGCGGGAAGCCGAGATCGGGCGCCTAGAGAGGGAGGTGCTCGACTTGGAGTCCCGCCTCGGTCATGCCATCGTGGACCCGGCCCTGTGGCAGGCGTACAAAGAGAAGAAGGGCGCGCTGAGGGAACTGCAGCTTATAGGGTCCCGAGGCACGTACATGAGGTCGCGGATCCAGATCCTGGAAGATTTGGACCGTGCCTCACCCTTCGTCTACTCGCTGGAAAAATGGCGTGGGGTCTGTAAGCAGCTCGTCGAGCTGCTGGCCGACGACGGATCCTCCATCAGGGATCTGGAGGGAATGGGCCTCCTGGTCCGGACTTATTACAGTGCGTTGTTCTCTCCGGATCCATCCAGCGAGGATGTGCGCAGAGTTTTGTGGGAGGACCTACCGCAGGTCAGCACGGAGGGCACCGAAGGATTGGAGGCTCCGCTCAGGTTGGCGGAGCTGACTGGCGCCCTCCACCAGCTCTCGAGGGGCAAATCCCCAGGGCTGGATGCGTTGACCGTGGAGTTCCTCAGGGCGTTCTGGGACGTCCTGGGGGGCGATAACGTGCGGGTCCCGGGGGAAAGCCTGGCGACCGGGGAGATGCCCCTCTAGTGGCACAGGGCGGTCATCGTCCTGCTGCCGAAGAGGGGCAATCTCCGCCTGCTTAAAAACTGGCGTCCAGTCTCCCTCCTCAGCATGGATTATAAGATCTTTGCCCGGGCTATGTCTACCCGCCTGGGCTCCGTGCTGGCCCACATGATCCACCCCGACCAGTCCTACACGGTCCCGGGCCGGTCCATCCAGGACAACATCCACCTGGTCCGAGACCTGATCCATCTTTCCCAGACGACTGGTCAGTCCGTCGGCTTTCTCTCTGTCGATCAGAAGGCGTTCGACCGGGTGGATCACAAATACCTTTTTGGGACTCTGGGCGCTTTCGGAACCAGGTCACATTTTGTGGCCCGGGTCCGACTTTTGTACGCTGCCGCAGAGTCTCTAGTCAAGTTTAACGGGTCCTTGACGGCGCCCCTTCGCTTTGGGAGAAGAGTGCTTCAGGGATGCCCATGTCCGGCCAATTGTACAGCATCTGCGTGGAGCCCTTCCTGTGCCTGCTTTGCAGGAGGTTGATGGGATTGGCTCTGCGCGAGCTGGCCATGTGGGTCGTCCTCTCGGCTTACGCTGATGATGTGCTCCTCGCGGTCACTGATCCCGTTGAATTGCGGAGGATGCGCGACTGCCAGCAGACCTTTTCTGCCGCGTCCTCCACGAGGATCAATTGGGAGAAATGTTCCGGACTCCTGGTTGGTCAGTGGCGGGTGAACTCCCTGCCGGAGGAGTTGACACATTTTGCAAGGAGCACCACGCACCTCCTCTATCTGGGAGTCCACCTTAGCACCGCTGAGGAAGCCTGGCAGGCAAACTTGCAGGAGTTGGAAGCGAAGGTCACCACTCGGCTGGGGCGCCGGACAGGACTGCTCCGAGTGCTTTCCTACAGGGGCCGAGCGTTGGTCATAAACCAACTGGTGGCCTTGATGCTGTGGTACCGGTTGGTCACTTTGGCCCCGCCCCCTGTATTCGCCACCAAGACCCAGAAGAAACTTGTTGATTTCTTCTGGGGCAAGAGGAAACACTGGGTCTCTGCCACGGTCCTGAGTCTTTCGATTGAGGAGGGCAGTCAGTCGCTGGTGTGCGTCCGCACCCAGGCTGCGACTCTCCGCCTTCGGACTTTGCAGAGATACTTGTACGTCGAGTGTCACTGCCTTCAAGAAGACATGCAGCGCCCAGCGGAGACGGTTAGCCGCGCCTCTCTGAGGGAGTTGCCAGTCTTTTACCGGGTTCTATTCTGAGTCTGGAACATGGTCGCCTCCAGTCAGGGCGCTCCCCCGCCGGCGGAGGAGAGCACCTCGGCTGTCCGGGCGGCCGACTCCAGGGACTGACCGGCGGGCGGAGGAGTAGCCGAAACCCCCGGGACGCCCCTCACTGCGGGTGGCGAGGGGGCTCGGGAGTGCGGAGCGATCCCGGCGGAGCTGAGGCCCACTCGGGTGGAACTGCTCATTGGACCCAGGCCCCAAAACCCTCCTCGTGAGATTGTCCCACACAACCCGAGCCGCCTCTCGGAAATGCCCTCTGTGCCATTCCAATCGGCGCGGAGGGGTTTCCTGTACGGGCTGCTCCTGCACACTCTCCACTTCCTCGCCCTCGTCAGCCGGCCGGACACGCCCTAGCGGTCCACTTTGCCATCTGGCGGCGAGAGGAAACCTCGATGGAGGTCTCTCTACGCGGGAGTCTTCCCCCTTTACATCGGGGACCTGGGGTGGAGGGTGTTGCACAGGGCAGTCCCGTGCAATAGACTTTTAAGTAGGTTCACAGACTCGTCCATGCCGTCTGTACTTTCTGCGGCCTGGACGAGTCCGTGTTCCATGTATATATGGAGTGTGCGAGGTTGGAGCCCCTCTTTGAGTCTTTGAAGGGGCTGCTCCTCAAGTTCTGGCTGCACTTCAGATCTTTGGGGTGCCGGCGCGGAGGGGCTTGGGCTGGGAGGAGGATCGCTTCGTCGGTCTGCTCCTGGGCTTGGCCAAGGTGGCAATTCACAGGTCCAGGCTGCGGGTCGTCTGGCGGGGGGGGGGGGGCGGGGGGGGGGGGTCCGTCCTCCCCGATTGCCTGCCCCTCTTCCGCGGGTACTTTCGTGCCCGGGTGTCCCTGGAGAAGGAGCATGCGGTGTCTGCCGGTACGCTTGAGGCCTTCCGCAACCGGTGGGCACCGCGGGGACTGGAGTGCATCGTCGACGCCGAGAACGGCATTTTAATTTGAGTTTTTTGATAATTTATCTGTTTTTAATAGTTATTTTTAACAATATAAATATGTGTATAAAGGGGGCCTGGGGTATAAAGGCCACCTAAATAAAAAAAACAAAACGGGGTTCGATGCGCAAAAAAAAAGAAAAAAAAAACGGGGATTAGATACAGAAAAAAAAAGGGGTAGATAGAGAGTAAATCTCCATTTACACTGTCCTCATCAAACACTCCCAGGAAAAGAAAAAGGGTTCGATACAGTGCAGAGCTCTCTCTACCTTACTCTGATGAAGGGGGAAAGGGCAGGGAATGGGGATGAAGGGGAAAGTTCTTTCAGACAGAGGACACTGCAAAATTCAACGATTCACACAGGCGACTGCAACTACATTTAATTATGTGGCCAGTTGCTAACCATTCTTTTTAATAAATTACAACAAAAGTAAACGTGCGAGAGCAGTCTCACAGTGCAATGATTCCAGGGTCAAAGCCTGTCCATTAACTCCCACCAACCTGATCACCTCGACACAAGCCAGTTTCGGAAGAGAATGGGAAGATCCCACAGCCCCACCCCAACCAAGGGAAGGCCTGGGGAGGGGGTGTGAGGGGAGGGGGGAATTAATTTGCCCAGCATTGCCGGGATCTTGCTGTGCATGCAATGGCCCTACATTTCGAGAGTGGGGGGGGTGGGGGGGAAAGGAGAGGTACAACGCTGCGGGCTACAAAGGAAAGTAGGGTTGATAGCCCCAGGGACATGGGTGCAATACTTGGATGCTGAGGAACTGTGGGTGGGGAGCAACCAAGGGGGGGGCAAAGGCAGCCCGAGGAGCAGGAAGGGAGGGAGCTGCATGCAGGTGATGCCCCAGTGAAACGCCACCTCTGCTCGGCCTCTCTCTCTCGCTCCATCTCTGACCAGGCCGGGGCACCTCCACCGGCAGCCGTCACCCCCACAACCCTTTGGACTCTTCATTTGTCCTTCTTGCTCTCCACTTGGCCGTTCTCCAGCGTTCGCTCCTCCTCGGGTTCCACTCCCTCTTCGGGGACAGGGCCCTCCTTCCCCTTCATTGTCCTCTTCCCGCGCTGGTACAGCTCATTCAGGTTAAATTCCCGGATCAGGTTCTCCTGCACGATTCGAAACAGAACAGACATTGCCAAGCAGTGAGTTACAGACTGGAATCTAATCGAGGGATTCGGGGGGTTTATATATAGAATAACAGATACCCGGGAGTGAGTTACAGACTGGAATCTAATCGAGGGGTTCGGGGGGTTTATATATAGAATAACAGATACCCGGGAGTGAGGTACAGACTGGAATCTAATCGAGGGGTTCGGGGGCTGTATATATAGAATAACAGATACCCGGGAGTGAGTTACAGACTGGAATCTAATCGAGGGATTCGGGGGGTTTATATATAGAATAACAGATACCCGGGAGTGAGTTACAGACTGGAATCTAATCGAGGGGTTCGGGGGGTTTATATATAGAATAACAGAAACCCGGGAGTGAGTTACAGACTGGAATCTAATCGAGGGGTTCGGGGGGTTTATATATAGAATAACAGATACCCGGGAGTGAGTTACAGATTGGAATCTAATCGAGGGGTTCAGGGGATTGCAAATAGAATAACAGATACCCGGGAGTGAGTTACAGACTGGAATCTAATCGAGGGGTTTGGGGGGTTTATATATAGAATACAGAAACCCGGGAGTGAGTTACAGACTGGAATCTAATCGAGGGGTTCAGGGGATTGCAAATAGAATAACAGATACCCGGGAGTGAGTTACAGACTGGAATCTAATCGAGGGGTTCGGGTGGTTTATATATAGAATAACAGAAACCCGGGAGTGAGTTACAGACTGGAATCTAATCGAGGGGTTTGGGGGGTTTATATATAGAATACAGATACCCGGGAGTGAGTTACAGACTGGAATCTAATCGAGGGATTTGGGGGGTTTATATATAGAATAACAGATACCCGGGCGTGGGTTACAGACTGGAATCTAATCGAGGGGTTTGGGGTGGTTTATATATAGAATAACAGATACCCGGGAGTGAGTTACAGACTGGAATCTAATCGAGGGGTTCGGGGGCTGTATATATAGAATAACAGATACCCGGGAGTGAGTTACAGACTGGAATCTAATCGAGGGGTTCGGGGGGTTTATATATAGAATAACAGAAACCCGGGAGTGAGTTACAGACTGGAATCTAATCGAGGGGTTCAGGGGGTTTATATATAGAATAACAGAAACCCGGGAGTGAGTTACAGACTGGAATCTAATCGAGGGGTTCAGGGGATTGCAAATAGAATAACAGATACCTGGGAGTGAGTTACAGACTGGAATCTAATCGAGGGGTTCGGGTGGTTTATATATAGAATAACAGAAACCCGGGAGTGAGTTACAGACTGGAATCTAATCGAGGGGTTTGGGGGGTTTATATATAGAATACAGATACCCGGGAGTGAGTTACAGACTGGAATCTAATCGAGGGATTTGGGGGGTTTATATATAGAATAACAGATACCCGGGCGTGGGTTACAGACTGGAATCTAATCGAGGGGTTTGGGGTGGTTTATATATAGAATAACAGATACCCGGGAGTGAGTTACAGACTGGAATCTAATCGAGGGGTTCAGGGGATTGCAAATAGAATAACAGATACCCGGGAGTGAGTTACAGACTGGAATCTAATCGAGGGGTTCGGGGGGGTTTATATATAGAATAACAGAAACCCGGGAGTGAGTTACAGACTGGAATCTAATCGAGGGGTTCAGGGGATTGCAAATAGAATAACAGATACCCGGGAGTGAGTTACAGACTGGAATCTAATCGAGGGGTTCGGGGGGGTTTATATATAGAATAACATATACCCGGGAGTGAGTTACAGACTGGAATCTAATCGAGGGGTTCGGGGGGTTTATATATAGAATAACAGAAACCCGGGAGTGAGTTACAGACTGGAATCTAATCGAGGGGTTCGGGGGGTTTATATATAGAATAACAGATACCCGGGAGTGAGTTACAGACTGGAATCTAATCGGGGGGTTCGGGTGGTTTATATATAGAATAACAGATACCCGGGTGTGAGTTACAGGCTGGAATCTAATCGAGGGGTTCGGGGTGTTTATATATAGAATAACAGATACCCGGGAGTGAGTTACAGGCTGGGATCTAATTGAGGGGTTCGGGGGGTTTATATATAGAATAACAGATACCCGGGAGAGAGTTACAGACTGGAATCTAATCGAGCGATTCGAGGGGGTTTATATACAGAATAACAGATACCTGGGAGTGAGTTGCAGACTCGAATCTAATCGAGGTGTTCGGGGGGTTGAAATATAGAATAACAGATACCCGGGAGTGAGTTACAGACTGGAATTTAATCGAGGGATTCAAAAATAGAATAACAGATACCCGGGAGTGAGTTACAGACTGGAATCTAATCGAGGGGTTCGGGTGGTTTAAATATAGAATAACAGATACCCGGGAGTGAGTTACAGACTGGAATCTAATCGAGGAGTTCTGGGGGTTTATATATAGAATAACAGATACCCGGGAGTGAGTTACAGACTGGAATCTAATCGAGGAGTTCTGGGGGTTTATATATAGAATAACAGATACCCGAGAGTGAGTTACAGACTGGAATCTAATCGAGGGGTTCAAAAATAGAATAACAGATACCCGGGAGTGAGTTACAGACTGGAATCTAATCGAGGGGTTCGGGTGGTTTAAATATAGAATAACAGATACCCGGGAGTGAGTTACAGACTGGAATCTAATCGAGGAGTTCTGGGGGTTTATATATAGAATAACAGATACCCGGGAGTGAGTTACAGACTGGAATCTAATCGAGGAGTTCTGGGGGTTTATATATAGAATAACAGATACCCGAGAGTGAGTTACAGACTGGAATCTAATCGAGCGGTTCGAGGGGGTTTATATATAGAATAACAGATACCCGGGAGTAAGTTACAGACTGGAATCTAATCGAGGAGTTCTGGGGGTTTATATATAGAATAACAGATACCCGGGAGTAAGTTACAGACTGGAATCTAATCGAGCGGTTCGAGGGGGTTTATATATAGAATAACAGATACCTGGGAGTGAGTTACAGACTGGAGTCTAATCGAGGGGTTCTGGGGGTTTATATATAGAATAACAGATACCCGGGAGTAAGTTACAGACTGGAATCTAATCGAGCGGTTCGAGGGGGTTTATATATAGAATAACAGATACCTGGGAGTGAGTTACAGACTGGAGTCTAATCGAGGGGTTCGGGTGGTTTATATATAGAATAACAGATACCCGGGAGTGAGTTACAGACTGGAATCTAATCGAGGGGTTCGGGTGGTTTATATATAGAATAACAGATACCCGGGACTGAGTTACAGACTGGAATCTAATCGATGAGTTCTGGGGGTTTATATATAGAATAACAGATACCCAGGAGTGAGTTACAGACTGGAATCTAATCGAGGGGTTCGGGGGGGTTTATATATAGAATAACAGATACCTGGGAGTGAGTTACAGACTGGAGTCTAATCGAGGGGTTCGGGTGGTTTATATATAGAATAACAGATACCCGGGACTGAGTTACAGACTGGAATCTAATCGATGAGTTCTGGGGGTTTATATATAGAATAACAGATACCCAGGAGTGAGTTACAGACTGGAATCTAATCGAGGGGTTCGGGGGGGTTTATATATAGAATAACAGATACCCGGGAGTGAGTTACAGACTGGAATCTAATCGAGGGGTTCGGGTGGTTTATATACAGAATAACAGATACCCAGGAGTGAGTTACAGACTGGAATCTAATCGAGGGGTTCGGGGCGTTTATATATAGAATAACAGATACCCAGGAGTGAGTTACAGACTGGAATCTAATCGAGGGGTTCGGGGGGTTTATATACAGAATAACAGATACCCGGGAGTGAGTTACAGACTGGAATCTAATCGATGAGTTCTGGGGGTTTATATATAGAATAACAGATACCCAGGAGTGAGTTACAGACTGGAATCTAATCGAGGGGTTCGGGGGGGTTTATATATAGAATAACAGATACCCGGGAGTGAGTTACAGACTGGAATCTAATCGAGGGGTTCGGGTGGTTTATATACAGAATAACAGATACCCAGGAGTGAGTTACAGACTGGAATCTAATCGAGGGGTTCGGGGCGTTTATATATAGAATAACAGATACCCAGGAGTGAGTTACAGACTGGAATCTAATCGAGGGGTTCGGGGGGTTTATATACAGAATAACAGATACCCGGGAGTGAGTTACAGACTGGAATCTAATCGAGGGGTTCGGGGGGTTTATATATAGAATAACAGATACCCGGGAGTGAGTTACAGACTGGAATCTAATCGAGGGGTTCGGGGAGTTTATATATAGAATAACAGATACCCGGGAGTGTGTTACAGACTGGAATCTAATCGAGGGGTTCGGGTGGTTTATATACAGAATAACAGATACCCGGGAGTGAGTTACAGACTGGAATCTAATCGAGGGGTTCGGGGGGGTTATATATAGAATAACAGATACCCGGGAGTGAGTTACAGACTGGAATCTAATCGAGGGGTTCGGGGAGTTTATATATAGAATAACAGATACCCGGGAGTGTGTTACAGACTGGAATCTAATCGAGGGGTTCGGGGAGTTTATATATAGAATAACAGATACCCGGGAGTGAGTTACAGACTGGAATCTAATCGAGGGGTTCGGGGAGTTTATATATAGAATAACAGATACCCGGGAGTGAGTTACAGACTGGAATCTAATCGAGGGGTTCGGGGAGTTTATATATAGAATAACAGATACCCGGGAGTGAGTTACAGACTGGAATCTAATCGAGGGGTTCGGGGAGTTTATATATAGAATAACAGATACCCGGGAGTGTGTTACAGACTGGAATCTAATCGAGGGGTTCGGGTGGTTTATATACAGAATAACAGATACCCGGGAGTGAGTTACAGACTGGAATCTAATCGAGGGGTTCGGGGGGGTTATATATAGAATAACAGATACCCGGGAGTGAGTTACAGACTGGAATCTAATCGAGGGGTTCGGGGAGTTTATATATAGAATAACAGATACCCGGGAGTGTGTTACAGACTGGAATCTAATCGAGGGGTTCGGGGAGTTTATATATAGAATAACAGATACCCGGGAGTGAGTTACAGACTGGAATCTAATCGAGGGGTTCGGGGGGTTTATATATAGAATAACAGATACCCGGGAGTGTGTTACAGACTGGAATCTAATCGAGGGGTTCGGGGGGGTTTATATATAGAATAACAGATACCCGGGAGTGAGTTACAGACTGGAATCTAATCGAGGGGTTCGGGGAGTTTATATATAGAATAACAGATACCCGGGAGTGTGTTACAGACTGGACTCTAATCGAGGGGTTCGGGGTGGGTGGCGGCTGTTCTTACACTGACAGACTGCAGCCACTGACCTCGGAGAATGTCCAGGACACAGCACGGCCCTTCTTGTCGATCAGTGGGCGCCTCATGACCTCCTTGCCGCCCTGGAATAGGATCACTGTGGGCAGCTGTTTGCTGAGGGGTGACGTACTGACCTTGTACCTGCAAGGGAGAGAGTATTACAGTATCATTAAAGGCGATGGGGGGCAGCAGAGGCAGGGAGAGGAGGAGACGTAGGCCAAGAGAAAGGGGTTGGGAAGACAGAGTGGGGGGGAGGGGAGGCAGACAGAGAGTGGAGGAGAGAGAGAGAGAGGAGGAGGGGATACGGATAGAGAGAGGGGAGGGAAGACAGGGGCGTGGGGAGGGGAGACGGTGGGGGGGTTGGAGGAAAGACGGTGGGGGGAGGAGGGAAGACGGGGGGGGGAGGGAAGACGGTGGGGGGGGAGTGAAGACGGTGGGGGGTTGAGGGAAGACGGTGGGGGGTTGAGGGAAGACGGTGGGGGAGGGAAGACAAAGGGAGGGAGGGAAGGGAGACAGAGAGAGTGGAGACAGGCAGGGAGGGAAGGGAGAGGTAGTAGGAGGGAGGGGTGACAGACAGAGGGTGGGAGGGAGAGAGGGGAGGAAGGGAGAGAAAGAGAGGGGGGAGGGAGGGGAGACAGGCAGGGGGGGAAGTGAGGGAGGGGAGATAGAAAGAGATCAGTTTGACCATCCTAGGTGATTGAGGAAGCTAAGAATCTTGAGATGCATCGTGTAAAAGGTGAGGGAGGGGCTGAATTCTGAAATAATTGCGGCAGAAAGCAGCACTGAGGCAGTGATGGATGGAGGAGGTGAAGGAGGTGAGACACGCGTTGGAATGGGGCAAAGCAAGTTGAATTTATCCTGTAGTGACACCACGTATCTGAAGGAAGAAGAGGGTGGAGTTGATGGAATAACGGCATCCAGTACAAAAGCAAGAAAATTATGAGGTGAACTTTTATAAAACACTGGTTCAGCCTCAACTGGAGTATTGTGTCCAGTTCCGGGCTCCACACTTTAGGAAGGATGTGAGGGCATTGAAGAGAGTACAGAAAAGATTCAGGAGAATGGTTCCCAGGGATGAGGGACTTCAGTTAACGTGGATAGATCGGAGAAGCTGGGACTGTTCTCCTTGGGGAAGAGAAGGTTGAGAGGAGATTTGATCGAGGTGTTCAAAATCACGAGGGGGCGTCTGGACAGAGTAGATCAGGAGAAACCGCTCCCATTGGCGGAAGGATCCGGAACCAGAGGACACTGATTTAAGGTGATTGGCACAAGAAGCAACAGTGACAAGAGGGAAAACTATTTCACACAGCGAGTGGTTAGGATCTGGAATGCTCTGTCTGAGAGTGTGGTGGAGGCAGATTCAATCGAGGCTCTCAAAAGGGAATTGGAGAGGAAGAATGTGCAGGGTGACGGGGAGAAGGAGGGGGAGTGGGGCTAGGTGAGCTGCTGTTGCAGAGAGCCAGCACAGACATGACGGGCTGAATGGTCTCGGTGTGTGCTAGAAACATTCTATAATCTTCCCTCCATGTTCCAGCCAGTGAGAATTCCTCAGTCCTGGAATTTCAGGTGACATCAAACTCACTTTTCACAAATCTCTGCGTAGCGACCAACGTCAGCCTTTCCGAACTTCAATCCAGCGCACGTGTACCTGAGGGAAAAGAGAGGTGGTGGGGTGGGGGGGAAGAGGGGGGGTCAGAGTAGAAATAAACCACCAGAATGCACCGCCCCTTCAGTCACTGAACCCCGTCACTGACCCCACACCCACTCAGTCACTGACCCCCCCTCACCCCTGTCAGTCGCTGACCCCTTGTCACTGACCCCCCTCAGTCACCGACCTCCCCTCACCCCCGTCCCCCTTGTCACTGACGCCCCCGTCACTGACCCCCCTCAGTCACTGAACCCCGTCACTGACCCCACACCCACTCAGTCACTGACCCCACACCCACTCAGTCACTGACCCCCCCTCACCCCTGTCAGTCGCTGACCCCTTGTCACTGACCCCCCTCAGTCACTGACCCCACACCCCCTCAGTCACCGACCTCCCCTCACCCCCGTCCCCCTTGTCACTGACCCCCCCTTGTCACTGACCCCCCTCACCCCCGTCAGTCACTGACCCCCCCCCGTCACTGACCCCTCCCCGTCACTGACCCCCCCTCAGTCACTGACCTCCCCTCACCTGTCAGTCACTGACCCCCCTCAGTCACTGACCCCACCCCTCAACCCCTCAGTCACTGACCCCACCCCTCAACCCCTCAGTCACTGACCCCCCCCACCCCCTCAGTCACTGACCCCCCCACCCCCTCAGCCATTGACCCCCCCATCCCCTCAGTCACTGACCACCCCCCCCCGTCACTGCTGTCAGTTGCTGACCCCTTGTCACTGACCCCCCTCAGTCACTGACCCCCCCCGTCACTGACCCCACACCCCCTCAGTCACTGACCCCCCTCACTCACTGACCACCCCCCTCAACCCCTCAGTCACTGACTCCCCTCACCCCTCAGTCGCTGACCCCTCAGTCACTGACCCCACACCCCCTCAGTCACTGACCCCCCCTCACCCCGTCCCCCTTGTCACTGACCCCCCTTGTCACTGCCCCCCCCTCAAACCCATCAGTCGCTGACTTCTCGTCACTGACCCCCCTCAGTCACTGACCCCCCCCTTACCCCCGTCAGTCGCTGACCACTTGTCACTGACGCCCCCGTCACTGACCCCCCTCAGTCACTGACCCCTCCACCCCCTCAATCACTGACCCCCCCACACCTGTCAGTCGCTGTCCCCTTGTCACTGACCCCCCCTCAGTCACTAACCCCCCTCACCCCCATCAGCCAGCGACCCCCTCACTGTACCACCACCCCACCCCAGCCAGCTCCTGCCTGCTCTGTCATGGTCCCAGCTGGCCCAGTATTACTCTCCCACTTACTTGAGGGAGAGATCCGCATAGACAGAAGCAAACGACTGACACTCTGAGGACCAGTTGGCAAAGTATTCAACCAACCAGATCACCCGCTTATCCCTCTGGAGCTCCTCCTGTCGGTGTTAGAAACAACAGCTTATCAGCACGAAGCAGATACTCTTTAATATTCCCTGTACCAACAGTTCCCACTCCCCCACCCTAACCTCTCCTGCCTCCTCACTGGGAAACCGGTCCACACGCACCGAGCAGCAAAAGACCAGGATCCATCCCCGATCTCACGCCAGATGTGGTAAAGTCTCTCCCTGTCTGTCTGTCTTCCCCTCTCTCCCCGTCTCCTTCTCTCTCTCTTTGTGTACCTGTGTGTGTGTCTCTCTGTCTGTTTGTGTCTTGCTCTGTGTCTCTCTCGCTCTCTCTGTGTCTGTCTCTCTCTCTCTGACTCTGTCTCTCTGTGTGTGTGTGTGTGTGTGTGTGTGTGTGTCTCTCTCTGTATCACTCTGTGTGTGTGTGTGTGTGTGTCTCTCTCTCTCTGTGTCACTCTCTCTCTCTGTCTGTGTGTGTGTGTGTGTGTCTCTCTCTCTCTCTGTGTCACTCTCTCTCTCTGTCTGTGTGTCTGTTTGTGTATGTCTCTCTGTCTCTCTCTCTGTCTGTCTGTGTCTGTGTGTGTGTGTGTGTGTCTGTGTGTCTGTTTGTGTATGTCTCTCTCTCTCTCTCTGTGTCACTCTCTCTCTCTCTGTCTGTGTCTGTGTCTGTGTGTGTGTGTGTGTGTGTGTGTGTGTCTGTTTGTGTATGTCTGTCTCTCTCTGTGTCACTCTCTCTCTGTCTGTCTGTGTCTGTGTCTGTGTGTCTGTTTGTGTATGTCTCTCTGTCTCTCTCTCTCTCTCTCTGTCTGTCTGTGTCTGTGTCTGTGTGTGTGTGTGTGTCTGTGTGTCTGTTTGTGTATGTCTCTCTCTCTGTCTCTCTCAACACTGCCAATACAAGATTATCCAGCTATGATCACATTGTGGTTTGTGGAATGTTACTGTGTGCAAACTGGCTCTCGCGTTTCCGATATTACAACACTGACCACACTTGTGAAGAGCCTCGTTGGCTGTGGGGCTGTTTGGGACGTCCCAAGGTCACGGGAGGCTCTGGAGAAATGCTAGTTTGTTTCTCCATTGCATGATCAATATTAGTTGATCGGCACCGTATCCATCACCTTCAACATTCACTCCCTCCATCACCGACGCACAGTGACAGCAGTGTGTACCATCTACAAGATGCACTGCAGCAATGCACCAAGGCTCCTTAGACAGCACCTTCCAAACCTGCGACCTCTACCAACTAGAAGGACAAGGGCAGCAGACGCATGGGAACACCACCACCTGCAAGTTCCCCTCCAAGTCACACACCATCCTGACCTGGAACTATATCGCCGTTCCTTCACTGTCACTGGGTCAAAATCCTGGAACTCCCTTCCGAACAGCACTGTGGGTGTACCTACCCCAACATGGACTGCAGTGGTTCAAGAAGGCAGCTCACCACCACCTTCTCAAGGGCAATTAGGGATGGGCAATAAATGCTGGCCTGGCCAGCGATGCCCGCATCCCATATTCTTGTTTTAACCCTTCTTGCATGGGTTACATCCTAGACTATGTGCCCGCCGTAGATGCTACTCCAGTCCCCTTCAATATTCCCTATCTCTGTAATCTCCTCCAGCCCCTACAACCCTCCCTATCTCTGTAACCTCCTCCAGCCCCTACAACCCTCCCTATCTCTGTAACCTCCTCCAGCCCCTACAATCCTCCGAGATCTCTCCACGCCTCCAATTCTGGCCTCTTAGAGCATCCCCTGATTTTAATCGCTCCACCACTGGCGGCCGTGCCTTCAGCTGCCTGGGCCCTAAGCTCCGGAATTCCCCCCTAAACCTCTCCGCCTCTCTGTCTTTCTTAAAATCGAGGCATTGGCCAGACTGGCAGCTGCGGTCGATCAGCGAGCACAGGGAGGGTGACAGGTGAGTGGGACGTGAAGCAAGTCAGGACACAAGGGCTAGCAGGGGTTTTGGATGAGTTTACAGAGGGTGGAAGGTGAGGAGGCTTGACCAGAGAGCACTGGAATAGTCAAGTCTGGAGGTGACGAGGGGCGTGGATGGATGAAGTTTCCTGTCACAGTTGAGCTGAGGCAGGGGGTGAACGACGTTGCGGAGGTCAGGGTAGGCGGCATAGTGAGACTGGAGTGGAGAGGGTGCAGCTGACTTACGTCAATGGTTTTATCATTGAAGTATGTGATGTACTCAGGTCCCATGTAGAGGGGAGGCTTGCAGGTCATCAGGAAGACTGCAAAGACAAGAGAAAGAAAGCATTAAAGTAAAACTGCAGAGTTCCCTCGTCCCTTCCCCACCCCTGGTTCCATCCCATGAATGTGCTGGATCCTGCCGTTACAATGTTATGAATGCTGGACTTTGCAGCATGAATATGTATCAAAAGCTGGGATTTTTAATGTAGTTTGAGATGGAGTCAGGTGACCTCACATCAACTCTGCTTGGAAGCATTGTGAACTGTGAGGAGGGTAGTGTAGAATTTCAAAAGGACATAGACAAGTTGGTGGAATGGGCAGACAGGTGGCAGATGAATTTCAACGCAGAGAAATGTGAAGTGATTCATTTTGGTAGGAAGAACATGGAGAGGCAATATAAAATAAAGGGTACAATTCTAAAGGGGGTGCAGGAGCAGAGGGACCTGGGTGCATATGTGCACAAATCATGGAAGGTGGCAGGACAGCTTGAGAGAGAGTGGTTAATAAAGCAGACAGTATCCTGGGTTTTATCAACAGGGGCACAGAGTACAAGAGCAAGGAGGTGACGTTGAACTTGTACAAGACACTAGTTCGGCCTCAGCTGGAGTATTGCGTCCAGTTCTGGGCACCGCACTTTAAGAAAGACGCGAGGGCATTGGAGAGAGTACAGAAAAGATTCACAAGAATGGTTCCAGGGATGAGGAATTTCAGAGATGAAGATAGATTGGAGAAGTTAGGACTGTTTTTCTTGGAGATGAGAAGACTGAGAGGTGATTTGATAGAGGTATTGAAAATCATGAGGGGGTCTGGACAGAGTCGATAGAGAGAAACTGTTCCCACTCGTGAAAGGATCGAGAACGAGAGGGCACAGATTTAAAGTATCTGGTAAGAGAAGCAAAAGTGAGATGAGGAAAAACTTTTTCACACAGCGAGTGGGACAGGTCTGGAATGTGCTGCCTGAGAACGTGGTGGAGGCAGGTTCAATTGAAACATTCAGAAGAGAATTAGACAGTTATATGAAAAGGAAGAATGTGCAGGGTTAGGTGGAGGAGGCAGGGGAATGGGACTGATTGAGTTGCTCTTTCAGAGAGCTGGTACGGACACCCTGGGCCGAATGGCCTCCTTCTGCACTGTAAGAATTCCGTGATTCTGTGCTTAAAGACAAGACACGGATCTTGGTTACCGTGACAAGAAGAAACCAGGTCAAAGACCCTTCTGAAAAGCACAAGGCAAGGTTGCAGCAATGAGTTTTGCCCTCCCAGACTTTCGGATCGTAAACGAAGGAGCCAGTGGCTCTGCAAATGCAAATGCGAGCTGCAATCGCTAACATCTGGAAGCAAAGGCAGGCCCAGGCGGTTCTGCTGCGGCCAGACTTGTGGGCTCTGCATCACTGAAACGCAAATGACTTGTCGGCTTTTGATTCTGGATAAATTCTACAGGCTTTGAGAAGTCTGGAGACTGAAAGGAAAACCCGAAGACAAAGACCAGTGGAGGGAGAGGGAGGGACCATCAGCTCTCTGAACACTGATACCGCGAAAGGCTGCGCAGAACTGAACCCGATTTGAAAATTGAGAGCTGCGGCGGAAAAAGACCAACGGGATCATTAAAGATCGTCTGATTCACGAGGAAAATTTGAGGGGAAACTTTTTCACGCAGCGAGTGGTTAGGATCTGGAATGCGCTGCCTGAGAGTGTGGTGGAGGCAGATTCAATCGAGGCTCTCAAAAAGGAATTGGAGAATTATCTGGAGAGAAACAATTTGTAGGGCTACAGGGTGAGGCGAGTTGCTCTCCTAGAGAGCCGGCACAAAACATGACGGGCCGAAGGGCCTCCTCCTGTGCTGCAACCGTTCTGTGATCACACCCAGTGCAGTCCGACCCTGCAGTGGCCCCTCTCCTTTAAATTGCGACACCCGAAGGGGTCCAGATCCAACACTGACCACAGCAGTTCAAAGGGTAGCCCGCAGGGAAATGGTACAACCAGCTCTCACCAACTGACCCCTCACCACCGCCAACCTCCTCCCCAGGCCACGAACCAACCCGGCCACCCGGGCGGGACGCGGGAAAGGGGCGCGCGGCCAATGCTGCCAGCAGGGGCGTGCAAGGGAAACCCGACCCAAGTCCGAAGGCTGGACCCGGAAACCTGACCCGGGCCCAAACCTGACACATGCCGTCGGGGTCGGGTCGGGTGGGGTTGGACTTCCGAGTCGAGTTTCCTTTGCACACCTCCAGTTGCCAGAGCTCGAAAGTTGCAGCTATGCGGAATGAGTGGACAGGCTGGGGTCGTTTTCCTTAGAACAGAGGAGGCTGAGGGGTGACTTAATTGAGATGTACAAAATTATGAGGGGCCTGGATAGAGTCGACAGCAAGGATCTGTCTCCCCCTAGCGGAGAGGTCAATTACCAGGGGGCACAGATTTAAGGTGATTGGTAGAAGGATTAGAGGGGACATGAGGAAAAACTTTTTCACCCAGAGGGTGGTGGGTGTCTGGAATTCACTGCCAGGAACTGGTGGTGGAGGCAGAAACCCTCAATTCTTTTAAAAGGTACCTGGACATGCACCTGAAGTGCTGTAACCGGCAAGGCTGTGGACCAGGTGCTGGGCAGTGGGATTAGATCGGGCGGCTAGTTTTCTCGGCCGGCAGGGACATGGCGGGCTGAATGGCCTCCTTCTGTGCTGTAATTTTTCTACGGTTCTACGAGCTGAGTGAACCTTACCAACCTACGCAGAGGGTGAGGTAAAGTAGGCCCATGCGAATGTCCAGGCGGAAAAACAGGATGAGGTTGGCCACCTTGCTGAACATGAAGATGTTTCCCACATGCTGCTCCACCGTGACTGAGGCAATCGAGAGCGTTGCGGGTGGAAGGAGAGACAGAGGGAGAGAGACAGAGAGAAACATTAGTAACAAGTAGGTCCATCACAGAACCGTTCAACATCTACATAACAACAATCTTTCCTGGAACAGCAGCCAGGCTTGGTGGACAGGACTCCTGCATTCACCTCAGCAGGCGTGTGGGTTCAAGTCCCACTCCAGAGCCTCGAGTCCAGAATCCTAGGCCGACACTCCGCCCCACTTTTGCCAGTGCTAAGGGAGTGCTGCACTGTCGGAGGGTCAGTGCTGAGGGAGTGCTGCACTGTCTGAGGGTCAGTGCTGAGGGAGTGCTGCACTGTCGGAGGGTCAGTGCTGAGGGAGTGCTGCACTGTCTGAGGGTCAGTGCTGAGGGAGTGCTGCACTGTCTGAGGGTCAGTGCTGAGGGAGTGCTGCAATGTCGGAGGGTCAGTACTGAGGGAGTGCTGCACTTTCGGAGGGTCAGTCCTGAGGGAGTGCTGCACTGTCGGAGAGTCAGGACTGAGGGAGTGCTGCACTGTCGGAGGGTCAGTACTGAGGGAGTGCTGCACTGTCGGAGGGTCAGTACTGAGGGAGTGCTGCACTGTCAGTGGGTCAGTACTGAGGGAGCGCTGCACTGTCGGAGGGTCAGTACTGAGGGAGCGCTGCACTGTCGGAGGGTCAGTACTGAGGGAGCGCTGAATTGTCAGAGGGTCAGTACTGAGGGAGTGCTGCACTGTCGGAGGGTCAGTACTGAGGGAGTGCTGCACTGTCAGTGGGTCAGTACTGAGGGAGCGCTGAATTGTCAGAGGGTCAGTACTGAGGGAGTGCTGCGCTGTCGGAGGGTCAGTACTGAGGGAGTGCTGTGCTGTCGGAGGGTCAGTACTGAGGGAGTGCTGCACTGTCAGAGGGTCAGTACTGAGGGAGCGCTGAATTGTCAGATGGTCAGTACTGAGGGAGCGCTGCGCTGTCGGAGGGTCAGTACTGAGGGAGTGCTGCGCTGTCGGAGGGTCAGTACTGAGGGAGTGCTGCACTGTCGGAGGGTCAGTAATGAGGGAGTGCTGCGATGTCGGAGGGTCAGTACTGAGGGAGTGCTGCGATGTCGGAGGGTCAGTACTGAGGGAGTGATGCGATGTCTGAGGGTCAGTAATGAGGGAGTGCTGCGATGTCGGAGGGTCAGTGCTGAGGGTGTGCTGCATTTTCGGATGGTCAGTACTGAGGGAGTGCTGTGATGTCGGTGGGTCAGTACTGAGGGAGTGCTGCGATGTCGGAGGGTCAGTACTGAGGGAGTGCTGCACTGTCGGAGGGTCAGTACTGAGGGAGTGCTGCACTGTCGGAGGCTCAGTACTGAGGAGTGCTGCACTTTCGGAGGGTCAGTACTGAGGGAGTGCTGCACTTTCGGAGGGTCAGTACTGAGGGAGTGCTGCACTTTCGGATGGTCAGTACTGAGGGAGTGCTGCACTTTTGGAGGGACAGTACTGAGGGAGTGCTGCGATGTCGGAGGGTCAGTACTGAGGGAGTGCTGCACTTTCGATGGTCAGTACTGAGGGAGTGCTGCACTTTCGGATGGTCAGTACTGAGGGAGTGCTGCGCTGTCGGAGGGTCAGTACTGAGGGAGTGCTGCACTTTCGGATGGTCAGTACTGAGGGAGTGCTGCACTGTCGGAGGGTCAGTACTGAGGGAGTGCTGCACTTTCGGATGGTCAGTACTGAGGAGTGCTGCGCTGTCGGAGGGTCAGTACTGAGGAGTGCTGCACTGTTCGATGGTCAGTACTGAGGGAGTGCTGCGCTGTCGGAGGTCAGTACTGAGGGAGTGCTGCGCTGTCGGACGGTCAGTACTGAGGGAGTGCTGCACTTTCGGATGGTCAGTACTGAGGGAGTGCTGCACTTTTGGAGGGTCAGTACTGAGGGAGTGCTGCGATGTCGGAGGGTCAGTACTGAGGGAGTGCTGCACTTTCGGAGGGTCAGTACTGAGGGAGTGCTGCACTTTCGGAGGGTCAGTACTGAGGGAGTGCTGCACTTTCGGATGGTCAGTACTGAGGGAGTGCTGCACTTTCGGATGGTCAGTACTGAGGGAGTGCTGCGCTGTCGGAGGGTCAGTACTGAGGGAGTGCTGCACTTTCGGATGGTCGGTCAGTACTGAGGGAGTGCTGCGCTGTCGGAGGTCAGTGCTGAGGGAGTGCTGCGCTGTCGGAGGGTCAGTACTGAGGGAGTGCTGCACTTTCGGAGGGTCAGTACTGAGGAGTGCTGCGATGTTGGAGGTGCCATCTTTAGATGGAAGTATTTGGAAGAGGAGGCGAGTTCCGCCTGGTGTCCTTGGCAATATTTATCCTGCAATAAACTGAACAAAACAAAACTGATCTGGCCACTGTCACCTTCCTGTGTGTGGGAGCTTGCTGTGCACAAACTGGCTGTCACGTTTCCTCATTACAACAGTGACCTCACATCAGAGGTACTTCATTTGTTGTAAAGCACTTTAGGATGTGCTGAGGTCATGAAAGACACGAAAAAGGTCTTTTTTTAAACCCTCGCCCATCTGCCCCCACCCCAAGTGCCAATACTCACTGGATCGTCTGTTCTTCATCATAACAATGGCACTGAGAAACATCAGGATTTCCACCTCA